>NW_010432791.1:0-7037 GCF_000710305.1 Buceros rhinoceros silvestris
TGGACTATTGATCCCGTCACCTTTTTGTGGGGAGAAGGCCTAACTCCGTCCTGACAATTCCCCAGGATGTGATGCCCTGGCTCTGCTCATCCCTTGTTTTCCCTTTAGTCATTTTGCCTCAGAGTATTGGCTACCAGCAGGTACTAACTGTGTCAGTACTGCTGAAGCTTTGCTGCATGGCTATGAGGAAAATAAGCTGCCTTACTAGCTTAATTGTGATCTCGATAACCTAGAGATATAAAGTCTTCTTTAGGTTACTGATTTGCTATATCATCTTGTACTCATCTCTCAAAGTTAGCTTGAAAATCATACAGCTTTTGCATAGGCGTGCGCTCTGAATGACACAAAAGCATAATTGAGGGTGTGGATGTCAAACTGTTCATTGGCAAGACCTCGCGGCTATTATGACTGAATTGGAGTAAGTGCTTTTCTTTGCTCTTCCAGCTAAACCGCAAGTCTCTTTCCTTCCTGCACGCCCCCTCCTCTCCATTCTCTTGCTTTCTGTGGCAGAGAAGCAGAGTAGGTCAGCAGTAGGATGCAGCATACTGTGGTGGAAGAAGATTCAGTCCATTTTCTTGGAGTCCTGGAAGATGCACGGTTTTTATTGCAGCTGTGTTTTAATCCACCTGGAATCCACAGGTCTTTCTACCTGGGTAAATATTTCCCCCCCTACACCTTCCTTGTGTCTTTGTACTCTTCCTTGCTGCCAAAGAGGGATTTTAACCCAAAGCGTTTATAAACTGCATTCTGTAACATTATGCTTCTGCAGCATTTGCTACTTCAAAAAAAAAGAAGGGGGGCGTGTGCAAAATGAAGGTGTGATTCCTTACCTTATGTCTCTGTGTTTGTGCATGCCGTATGCGATGGTGTTGAGTCTTGCTCTGTCACTGCTTTTTGAGCTATGAAGAAGAATAATGATTTTTGGCTTATAAATTAATTTTTCTCTTATGTGACTTTGTGTAACAGTCATATGTCAGTATGTTTATGTAAAAGTTGGGCAGTGTTGTCCTCCTTCTACTCTTTCCTAGGTCTTCCATGAAAATGTGTTGATTTGAGATGCGTTTTCCCTCTGAGTTAGTTTAGGATTAGCACTGGGGAGTGCATTGATGTCAGGACAGTCTGGATTACACTGAAGAAATTATTTGACTTTATACTTCAGGAGGATTGTAGACAGCAATCTTTTTTTTGTTGGGGTGTGTGGGGGGGTGTTTTGGGTGTTTTTTTAAGCTCAAGTACTGAGCATCTTTGCATTTCTGATATCTTTGATAGTCTGCAAATGATTTGCTGTACATTTATGTAAAACTCAATTGTGTCTGTGGATGGCAGGTGTCTCTGGCTGACAGAAAATTTTGATGACATTAGCATTGTTCTGTGAAATTTGGTATTGCCATATTGTGTTGAAAAGAGTCTGGCAAGGGAGAATCATTTCTGTCTGCTTTCGTCAATTTGCTCTTCCTTAGGGTCGGATCATGGATCTGGAAGGTAAAGTACACAGGGCGGCAGCGGAGAGGGGTGCTGTGGAGCTCAAAAAGAATGAATTTCAAGGAGAGCTAGAGAAGCAGCGACAGCAGATCGACAAAATCCAGGCCTTGCACAGCTTTCAGATGGAAAATGTCAACAGAGTACATCAGGAAGAGAAGGTAGGGCCTGTTCTAGCTACAGCTTTCTGTGTGTCTGTCATTTACCAAGGCACTCTGCAACAGAGTAAGGTTACTCAAATGTTCAAGGTGATGGACGTATGGTCAGTGTTGGTGTGGCAAAACATTTAATTTCTGTGTAATTCTATAATATTTAGAAAATGGACATTGAATACATACTAGGGCATTTGTTATATCATATGTAAAATATTAGAAGCTGCAAGTAACTAAATCATTGTTACCAACCTTGGATTGGCCTCTGACTTTCTTTCCTGTATATGAACATTTTAAAACTTAAGGAAAAGAAGAAGCTGCACCAAGAGATATATTTGTATTCCCAAATATATTTGTATATATTTGTAGGCAGAAATGGTTGGTGTTTATTTCTAAATGCGTTACAAATTTGGCCTTCTGCCTCCAAAATCCAATAGCACTGGGAGATATCATGGGGTTACTAGCCGTTGGTGGCACTGCTCCTGACAGTGCAGCACTGCCAGAGGGATGGAAGTTCTTTGTGAAAAATGGGAACATGCTTGTTTAAAGAGCAATGTGTATGATTACTGCTGTGTAGTATCTTGCAAACTGTTTTGTTGTGTATTTTCCTCATGTTGCTGATACTGCCTTGAATGTAGCTGTTAGTCATCAATATTATTTTTCTTGCTGTGTCCAGAAGTGTTTAGCTGGGAGTATTCATTCCGGGTTTGTTGCTTCTCATGTAGAGTCTCTTGACTGAAGTTTATAGATCACCTTTCCAGGAATATTATTTTCAGCAGGCTGATGATGGTAGCAGATACTCTTCAGGTAAAGGATTCACCATTAGGTGACTGTTTTCTTCTCAAAACTTGCAGTGCCTGAACAAAATATCACCAGAATAATCTCTGAAGGACTTAAATGAAGAAAAATTGAATAAAAATGGAAGGTGGAATTGTTTCATTAATATGCCCATCAGTGGCATACATTTTTGGTTTATTTTGAAATAATTTTTATCTAAGGTCTTCAGAGAAATAATAAACCAATTCTTTTTAACTCTAAGAAAAGCATGTTTCTTTGATAATTTCTCTCTTATCTTTGGATTCAGACTTTGAGTATACTTTGAAAAAGGTGAGATATAGTTTGTCTGTTTTTCTTTTAATGTATGTATTTATTAAAAATAAATAATGACTATCCCCCAGGATTGGCAGACGGATTCGAGTAACCAATCTTACTGTTGTTTCTGCCTCCTAATCGTGAAGGTTGCTACTGAGTGCTGTGGGAATTGTTCAAATTCACTATCCTCTGGGAGGGTACCCCAGTTTACGTGTTGTTACCCATCATTCTGGTTTGGTATCTTTTTGTGTTCCACTTCTGTCCGCAAGTGGAAGCACATGCATGAGTAAAAAAAGAAAAAAGAAAAAAAAGAGGAAAAGGGCAAACAACTGAGCATTTGCTTAATTTACAGTCTTTTTTTACAAGGGAAATGCATTTTATGCTTCCTTTCCATAAGCAGAGTTTCAGTGCTGGTCACAGTTTACAGCACAGGCTAGCCAGATGGGTTGGATGGTGAGAGCTGGTGACAGGAGCTTACTCAGGAGTTTTAAGAAAGCTCAGTGATGAAATGTTGCTTCTGTCAAGCATGGTGTGCAGCCTGTCTGCTTGAAATTACTGGGGAACCAGACAAACGTAGCTGACACCACAGAAACCACCTTTCATGTGGTGGTGGTGGTTTTGAGTCTGGAGGACATGTACGAGCTGTTGTCCATTAAATGTGGTGTCTGTGCTGGGAGAAGTAGTGGGAGGTATTTTACAAAACCAAAACTGCTGTTGGATGTGGACGTTCATGTGGTGGTCTGGGGAACAGTCAAAGTGGCTTCTGGAAAAGGACGTCTTGCTTCTAAAGTCTCGTGGAGTGCCCTTCTGAAAGAGTTAGTAACAAGGATGAGGGAGGCTAGTGAATGTATTCACACCTGGAATTGCAAAAGGCTGTACACACGTAGCTTGTAAAGAAATTACGCAGCCACATGGTGAGAAAGTGTTATCACAGGGATGAATGATAAGGGAAAAGTTACAAAGCAGCTTAGAAATAAACTAGGTTAGTTGTACTGTGAGGAGGTCACTGTGCTCAGAAAGGCACACAGAGGAGAAGCTGTGCAGTAGTTTCTCTTCAGGAATCCACAGTGTAGGTTACAACCTGGACAAGAGCCAGCTGAGGAGAGCCATCATGGGCATCCCCAGGATGCTCAGTGGCACAGAAAGTGCTTGTGGCTGGGAGAGACAGGGCACAGTTGTTCTCCATCCACTGATGGGCTTTGAATGCAGTTGGCGAGTTGTAGTTCAGACGGCACAGAGGTGCTTTTCACACAACAGATGGTGAAAATGTGGGTGCGTGACATGTAATGCCCAGTTACAGTGGGTTGGTGTGGTTTAAAAAGCAACTGGATAACCTTGGACAAACACCTGCCTCACCGCCCAGTACAAAGGAGTTCATTCTGGCTCCAAGCATGCCTCAGCCAGAAGCAGCTGCTGTTGAGAAAATACCATGCTTATGGCTGCCTTGGTGTTCCTTTGGCATCCCATGTGAGGGACAGTATGCTGAGCAAGGTGACTTTTGGGGCTGACCTAGTATAGCTGTAACTTCTTCTTAAGTGCTTTTTCCCCCCATCATCCTGCAACTGAGTTGTTCAGTAATGGAGTAGTCTATGAAGCTTGCTGTTGAACTTGAGGAGCTGATGGTGTAGGAATCATGAAAGGAGTGCAATGGACTAATTTCCTATCTTCTGTATTCTGTGACTGGACAAGTGCATGTCTCAGGATCCTGAAGAGGTAGGACAAGCGTGTATGTGCCTGTGCCCTACTTAGTGGCAACTCCAAAATTTGCTCTCGTTGCAACACATGAGCAGATACCCTGCACTGATGTTGTCTGTTTTCCAGCTGTGCGATTTAAGAGTAGGGAGAGTCGTTTTACTTGGAACCTTTGTATATGTCAAAAGATGCTATCATCCAAATTGATGTGGATTCATCCCCTCTGTATTTAGGAATGCTTCTGATAATGATGGCAGAGAAGAGAGGGAAAGCTTAATTCTCCTCACTAAGGATCTTGATCTGAAGAAGCTGTCTAGGATCAGAAAAAGACTGTTTCTGAGTTCCTCTTTTTATGTTTATCTGTGTCCATATGTAAGTGTGTTGTATATTCACATGTGCATACATACTTGTATAACACACAGGCACACATGTATCCGCGTTTCTTAGTTCCATGGATTCCAGAGGAGTATGGAATACCTGGGAGGCAAGTAATAAATTCACTGTCTCTGGTTGTGCTGATTCTGGCAATCTTAGTCCTTGAATTGACCTTTATTTACTCCATGGAGATTAGCAGCAAGTATGTACCTACACCAGCAAGGATGAATGCAAATCCAAATTTCAAGTCTCTCAACTTGCTTTACAAGTAAGACAAGCTGTCTAACGGGACGAATCTTTGCGTCTTAAATGAGATTTTATTTAGTTGTTCTTGTTGTTCCGAAAGAAGAATGAAAATGCTTTTGGCTGATGTGTAGGAGTGAATGGTCTGTCTCTGGTTCTTTGGTTGTAGAAGAAATCTTTATGGGAACACTTGCAATCTGGACTCATCACTAAATGCAACTCTCAAGTAAGATTTGAGACCCATCTACATTGCAGTTAATTTCTGCTCACTGTGTCTTATTGCTCTGCTGATAAAATGCAGAATAATTATGCCACGGATTTAATTTCATACCAAACTAGTACACCAATAGGATAACTTGCTGTGTTAAAATCATTGTAGATGGTGGTGTGGTAACCACTTTGAGTTAAATCTGCCGTCTCTTCTAGTAGAAGTGTCTTTGTGCTACTTAAACGATGAGGGCATGGAAGGTAGGAGGTAGTCAGAGCCTGAAATACTCTCTGGGCTCACCATTTGCTGAGGCAATGTAATCCTGGGAAATTTCAGTGACAATTATTCTCTTAGATCTGAGTGTGTATAAAACACTTCCGTCAACGGTCTGCTCGTAAAAAGTCTGCTTGAATTTTTAAGGATTAATGTAGATTGCTGGAAATCCATGCAAATATAGGCTGAAGACATAGAGTTTACATGAGTTCAGAGTAACAACAAAGAATCAGGAGTGCAAAAGGGTTGTTTTTAACCTGTAAGCAATTTTCTGAAGAAAAATATTCTATATGGTTGTTATTCAGGACTCATAGCATCTGGGATGTACACAGCCACGTCAGTCTTCTTGAAGAGTGTAGCAGGAGAACAATATGTGTAATCTGTTATTTTTAGCAGCTAGAACAGACTTGTGTGGTTTGTAATTTTTTTCACATGTAATTCTTCTGCAGCCCACATCTTATTTTACTGAGGCGAGGGCCCAAGCTTTGTACATTAAATGTGAAGCACGTCACTGTCCTGTTCCTCAGCGTCTTTTAACGCTGGCCACAGCTGCTCTTGGATCCCCTCCCTCTGGAAAAAATTGCAATTCTCAGCACAGCCTTCTGAGACAAAATAAGTATGGGTGTGCAGTCATCCCTTCTCAAAAGGAATTGCAGCAGGGGTGGGGCCGGTGGAGAGAGAGGAAAGCCTGCTGTGAAAAGGAAGAGGTGCCTTTATATGTTTTGGTTTTGTTTTCTAAACCAAATAATGTTGCATCTTCTAGTTTTGAAGAGGCTTAAAGGAAAAGCAAGCACTGCCTTGTGCCTTGCTCCACTTGCCATAGCATGACGTTACTAAATTAATAAGAGAAATCAGTCTGCTTACTTTTAACTGGTACAGCAGAGGTCTAGAAGACCACCTCTGTTTAGAATATATTTTCACATGGTGGAGAGCAAAAATGGATGGTCTGGGACTAGCTGAACTGCAGGCACTCTAAAAGAGAAAATTCGAAGGTGCATGTGTAGTTTAAGAGTTAGCTACTAGAACGTGTAGTAGAATCATAGCAAAATGAATTGACAAAAAGGAAGTGGCAGGTTGTACGTTAACATTCTCTCATCGCAGGATTCTGTTTTGTTTACACTGACTACTACTATTAGGGTTTTAATTAAACATAACAACCATGGAAGTCCTGTAGCTGCACAGGGCTCACTTTTTCCAGTCCACTTACTGTTTCCCTGCAGCTGTAAAAGTAATTCCTAATTCATATGTGTCAACTTCCTCTCTCTTCCACTGAGAGTGTAATAAATTGTTAACTTTACAATTTTTGTGGTTTCTGCAGTGTTGAGGGATGATCTGCACCATGTCACAGCACACAGGTCCTTCATCACAAAAAAAAAAGAGTCTAGATTTCTTTTAGCAGAGGGGGTGAAGCAAGATTGAGTCCCTGATCTTTACCAGGATCACTCTTTGGGAATCGAGCTTTTTGTTTTGTTTTGTCTTTTGGTTTTGGGTTTTGTTTTTTTTTTTTTTTTTTATTCGGTTGG
>NW_010432791.1:7056-23221 GCF_000710305.1 Buceros rhinoceros silvestris
GTGGGGAGTGAGCTTTTTTTTTTGTTTTTTCTTTTGTTTTTGGGTTTTTTTTTTTTTTTTTTTTTAATCGGTTAGTTGGGGTTTTTTTCCCGTTATTGAGGATGGGGAACAGTCTGTAATTTCTCAGTGAAATTCAGGTCAGTGAGAAATAGATTTGAATGAACAATGTCTCCTTTATTTTGGGCTTGAAATTTGTTGTACCTTTGCTTCAATTGATGATCCTCTACTGAAGTATACATGAGTGTGCAGTACACAGATCAATCTAAACAAGAAATATTTCCTTAGGGATCTTATTTGTGAACTTTTTCCCCATGTACTAGTATATATTAGCCATTAATCTCATGTCCTAGAATGAAAAATTCTTTTTGTGGCTAGTATAAATGGTACCTTTATTCCTGAAGATTATGTCAAAGTGGTGAAGAAGGAAAGTCCAAAGAGAGAAAAGAATTGATGATGTGTACTACTAGGTAAGTCTGTGTGTGGGAAGTTGCGTTTGGAAAAATTGAGAAGGGGGTCAATATTTCCAGATATAATTAAGAAATGAACAACAGTAATCAAATAGGGCTTGTGCTGCACTGCCAGCGTGGTAGTGGGGAGCAGTAGGAATGTGCAAGGTAGAACTGCTCCTTTTCTTTGCAGTAAAGACTTAGGTCAGTTTGAGTTAATCATGAAATAGGTATCCTTCTTCTCTCTGATTAATTATAAATGCCTGTTTCTGCTGGTTTCTGTGTGTATAACTGCCACCCTCCCGGCTTGTGTTGTTCCCACTTGGTTTTATTTTTAGCAGCTGGTTTACTGATGCTGCGGCTTATCTTTTTCTCCTTGTGAAAGCTGTGTTTGCGAATGCAAAGCCCCTTTTTTCTTTGGTTTTAATTCTGAAACCGGTGTTTACTCTCATCAGGTACTTTGCTGTTTTATTCCTTTTTCAAGTTACAATATCACATTATCCTTTTATATACAGGAGGTATGCTCAGTGTAGAAAGCACATATGTCAGTTCAGTATGCTTGGGTTAGCTTGATTTCTGGAAGTAGCGAATGCTGAAGGAGTTACTGTAGTAATGTCTCCGAGAATTCTCCATGTTTATGGAGATTACTGTGTAAGCATTAGTGGAATCAAATCCATTTACGTAGTTCAGAGTAGGTGCTCAAACAGTTTATTTCAAAACTTCCTCTCAGAGCTGGATTTTCACTCCCAGGGATCATAGGTACTGTTTTGTGGGCTGAATGAGATTTAAATTGTGAATTTCTTCCTAGAACTGAGTTTTGGATGTGCTGTCTGAGCCATTTCCTTTTTTGACCTGCATAAAACCTCAAAGAAAATAATGTCTGCCTAGTTTACACCCATGAAGTGAAGATTAGTTAACACTTGCATGACAGGAAGAGTGACAACCTGATATAACTGCTACAGTCAGATTCGAAGCTGGCAGTTGAAGCACTGCCCTGTAAATTACTAAACAGTATTTCCTGCTCAAATTAAACTAACTAGATTTTCATGTTTTTTTTTCTGGACTCTTGCCCACGAGAGTGGGCATTGTGGCATTGCCAAAAGGAAGTTGTGTAAGCAATCCAGAAAGACCAGGGCATACTTTTTCTTCTTCCCCTGTTGTGATTTAATGGTTTTTTTTCACATGGTAAGTGTTTGTATCCACTTCAGCTAATCACAAGTATTATTGTCCTAATGTACAAAACATTTAACACTTCTTTGGTTTACTGTCAAATAAGTGGTCCTGGTATGTGGGAGTTTTTAAGAAAAAGAAGTACAGCAAGCTGTAGGAACATAAATTTGCCATGTCATAGTGATTTTTCTGGTCCATTGATAGTTCCTGGTAATGGCCTGTGCTGAAAACCCTGAAGGTGATAATCATGGAACAACCTGTTTACGTTGCTCACGCATTAGCAAAAGTTGGCATTTCCACTGAAACATTAACCTTCTTTCCCCAGTAAACCAGTGAAAACAAATCTAGAGCCTCTTTTTTACCTGTCCTATGGGAAGAGGTGTTAGACAGTTGAAGTATATGTTGTTATTCAAGTTGCTACTATTATATTTTTCCTTTTTAGCAAAGGATCAAGGCCTTTCTTCTCAAGGTTTCACAGTGGTGTTCATGGACCAGCTGAAGGAGAGGGAGAGGTTTTAGACAGTTGAAGTATATGTTGTTATTCAAGTTGCTACTATTATATTTTTCCTTTTTAGCAAAGGATCAAGGCCTTTCTTCTCAAGGTTTCACAGTGGTGTTCATGGACCAGCTGTATAAAATGGTGTAGGAATATTTCTTTTATTGGGTTGAAAATGGCTGCCTCTTCATCAACACATGAATGACTGCCTCTTTGAACTGGGACTCTTTAAAGGGTCAACAGAAGACAAATCTGCTCCTCTGCTTTGTGCTGTCTCGCTCAGATTGGTTGAATGGTTTGCTTTTCCTCACCAGCCAGCACTTCATTACTGTAGTCTTTGTGAAAAAAGACACTGACAGCGTTGGCAGTATTTCAGAGTGACTTGGGTAGGCAGAACAGGTGCAATTACTTCTTTGCGTTGAAGTGGTGTGGACATATATACACATCAGTACTTGAGCAGAAACTTCGAGACACTGCGTGCTTGATCTGGGACTCCTGTAGAGCACTGGGGTTTCCTGGGAGAAAGACTGAATTGTTTCTGAAGAGTCAGCTGATCTCATCTTTTTGTAGACTTTTTCACCAGATTTTCTGAAGGTCAGATGTGAATCTGAGTTATCCTGACATCTGGCACACGGAAGTTAAATTCATTTAGACTTCCCTTAGTTCTGTCAATATTCAGGAGTTTCGAGGCATGCGTATATATGGGTTGGTAGAAGGGGTTTGATGAAAGAATAGGTGAAACACGTTCCTGTGTTGATTGCCTCTTCAGAAGGAGAGAGAGAGAGCAAAGTGAGGGAATGGAAGAAAGTCACTCCAGCAGTTTCTTAGTTAAAGTGATACAGTGCAAGGACTTCACACTGGTTTTGCAGCGTTCCTTTATGCTCTGTGACTAATGCTTTCATAGCTCATCCTTGCATGCCTGAATGCAGGTGTATTGATTCCCTGTTGAGAGGGTAGTTTATAGTGAGCTGTGCTATGCTGTGTTCCTCCTTCTAGGGATAAATACGGTAAATCTGACTGCGACTGCAGCTGTGAGATTAAACCAGAATAAAGCAGCAAGCAATTTTAGTAATAGACTCTCTAAATTCCTGTTCTTTTTACTTAAGTCCAGTGATATCCTTCCTTCCCTGCCCACCTCCTCTACCCTCACTGCGTTTACTGGTTAAAGTGACTGTCTGTTGTTTGTAACAGTAAGTCTCTAGAGCATATAAAAATTTCTGTGTTTGGCTGCAACCCAGCACTTAGCAAAGAAAAGATTTTCTTACAAGAGGTCTTATTGGTGGTGTTTATAACATTAATGGTAACACAATTTGCAAGCGAAACATTGCTTTCTGTTTTGGTCCTTGCAGGCAGTGCTGATGAATAACATCACAGTAAATGAACGATTGATCCAGAGTCTGCGAGGTATGGCATAATGTCCCTCTGCTTCTCTCTCGTACTGTGTTTTAAGCACCCTGTTTTTAAGACTTTAATTGTTCTATCATCTTAGAGAATGCTGCCTTTCTTCGAGTCAGGGGGACGGTGCAGGAGCTGCAGTGACCTAGATCCTGCATCTGCATAGTTCTAGTTCAGTGAAGTGTCAGAGCAGTCTGCCCCAGCTGTAGAAGGGTTTGTCCATGTAGTGCTGGATGTAGGACTCCTGACCCTTATAATGTAAAATAATAAAGAATGAAACTAGCTCCTGTGTGTATTGTTAATATAGTTTTCGTTCTACTTTTTCCTGTGTATTCTTGCATTCCTCACTAAGGTGTTTGGATTGTGCACTTTAGCACCAGAGGAATTCACGAACTCCTATATTAAAGTAAGAAGACTTGGTTTCTACGTTTGTATTCATGTTGGTGCTTTGGAATTGTTAGCAATTTATTCCTCAGGAAGCCGATCCTGAGTTCTATAAAAAACATAAATACGTTGTGGTGCCTTCTTGTGGTGCCTTCTTCTGGTGCCCTCACACAGAGCTTTCTATCAGGAAGAAAAGTGTAAATCACAGTTGCCTCTCATTTTGAGGAACATAACTGTAAATTGCATATTATGCAGGGAACCCCTGTAAGCTTGTCTTTAGATGGCTAATAAACATGAATGTCATTTCATACGATGTTTTGATTAGTGTTTCATAGACCTAAAGATTTCCTGGGCTGAAACCGAGCAGAGCAAGGGTTTGCAAACGAGTCATATTATTCCTTATGAAGAAGAAGGTTAAAAATCTCTATTACTCTGTGTTTATTAATGTGCTAGGCTGAAAGGCTGTTCTACCCAATCCTGGGCATCTTCGATGAATAAATTTGACAATTATCAATACATTCATATGCAGAATGTAGTGAGCATGACAGATTGAATTAGCATGCTTAATATTAATCTGTTGTTTGATACTTGTAATGTAAGTGGGTGTATATGTGTGTATGTATTTTAATATATATTGTAATCCTGTTCTGGTCAGAACACTTGAAAGAGCTACAGGCAGAATATGGAAAGCTTCAACTGGATGTTTACTGGTTTCAGAAGAACCAGACTAACCTTCAGAAGAAGTTCTCATATGACCTGTAAGTATGTTCTCTCTAAAAGATGCTTCTGGATGGTTTCATGTCATAGGTGACATGGTTATAACCCAGAGAATTCTTGTGATACCTATAGTACTGCCAGTAAATGTGCATTTTTAAGGAGAATGTAACATCTGACACATCTTCTAAAACTGCTCACAGCTGATCTCAGAGAAGAGCATAGGTGTGGCAACACTTGGCATCTCAGTATCCACAGACTTCTCCCACAGTTCTTGATGTTCCTTGCATTGCAGGAGAGGAAAGGTTGCTATATTCTCATTCAAGACTTGGGGTAAAAACTGAAACAGAAAGAGTCTAAACTCTTAGACTTAAAACTTAAGAACTAAGATATGGGAATACCCTATGAGAAACTGTACTTCACTGAGCTGCCAGAGGTCTCAGAAAATTTCTGGTACATTATGGTCAGAGCTATGTGTTCTGCATTACAGGTCGTACCTAGTCATGTTTTTTGGTGAAATTATAAGGCATGGATAACTGAACACTACTGCTTATCAGTGCTTATCCTTAAACTAAACACAGGTTTCTCCTGGGTTCTTTCTGTTCAGTAAAGTTGTTCTTCCCTCTAGCTGTCTTCACATCCTGTTGTATCTTCCCTCTGGCGCATAGATGTAGAAAACCAACAGAATTTTGCTGTTTGCATGTTCTGATAATGATCATCCATCAGGGACCGAATCACTCTAGTGATAGGTGTTTTGCCCCCAGCCACTGTTCAGCAGATTTTGTAGGAATTACGACTAAAAACTTAACATGGTGATCAGTTCTGCAGGCCAAATTTCAAAATACCTTTTTTCTTCCCCCCCCCTTGCCCCCTCCCTCTTCCTCCCTCTTAAGAGTTAAGCCATTAGGCTTTTGGGAAACTTAATGATTACTGGTTGGTTTTATACTCATTTTCTAGGGCATTATTACTCATTTAATATTGATGACCAAAATGGATTGTATACTAGTGGAACTCTAATAATTTAGGACTTCTAAGAGAAAAATAAAAGGAAGCTGGAGACTTAAGTGTACCAACCTTTTATTAAGCCTCATTGCACTTACGTGTCTGTTAAGGTGCTTAATTGCCTCTAAGTTTGTTGTTGTTAAACCCCATCTTTTTGCCGTGTAGTTAAATGAGAAAGCTGGGACTCCTGGACCTCTTTTGGTAGTTCTTTGCTACCGGGAATATCTGTTTGTCAGTATGTTCCTTGTAAGGCTGAGATCAGCAAGAATAAATGAATTAGTAGGCTTGTGTACGTGCTCTACATGTGAGGTACATCCTTGAAGCACAGGACTGATACACACGTGCAGGAAAGTGATACAGGGCAAATGCAGTGAGTCTGGTTTCTGAAAACGCGGGTTTGTTGGCCGTGTCAGGTGGAACATTTTCAGATAAAGCTCTGTTAAGGAAATCACTGACAGAGCATCTCTGCTTGTGGGAGTACCTGTAAAGAATCTCGCTTCATTTATCAGAAGAAGGTTGAATTCAGGGGGTACAGCTCAAGCGTGAGGGCTGGCTCCACATGAAGAGCTGAACAAGTTACAGTGATGAAGATGGGTTTTCTTGCATTGGGGTGGATGTAGAGACAGATAGGGTAATTCAGCCACACGCTAGCTCCACAGGGATTCAGCTAGCTAGTCTGCCTGTGGTTGGTCCTGAGGCAGGTGCTCCGTGGGAGTCCATAGAAGCAGTTACCCCAGTCAAGGAGCTGCGCTTTCTTCACTAGCTTTGCTGAATAACACAAGTGTTGTTTTTCTATTTCTGGATTTTTTTGGCGGGGGGGCTATGCCAGTGAGGGAGACAAACTTTTCACTCAGATTTTCGTGGAGTGGTTTATACCTTGGGCTCAGCACCCTGTAGCTTTCCCACCATTCTAGCAGGAACATCTAGTACATCTAGTAAACGTATTTTTGAAATGTTCCTGGTTGTGCACCTTTAGCTCACAATGTTGGAATGTTAATATTTCACTGTTGTAGAAGTTACATTACTAGCTTTGCATTGTGTTTTTAAACAATCGGATATTGCACTGTGGAAGACTTCGATAAAATCAGTTGTGCATGTGCATTGTGTTCTGATATTGCAGAAACATATCTGATTTGCTTGGTGACATACAGACCTCTTTTCTGTTACTTAATATATGCATGTAAGAAAAATAAAATTTTTTAGCTTAGAAGGCACAAAAATAATTGTTTTTTCTTATGCCTGAGTCTTAACATTTCATCTTAGCTTTTGGGTGTTTGGGTTTTTTTTGTTTTTTTTTTTTTTTTTGCAAGCTGCTGTAACAGGGACAGTGCTTTTTATTAAATTGATTTCTAGAGCAAGGAAGAGAAGATTCAAAGCCTGAAAAGTTGTCTGGTGTCTTGGTTTTTAAACAGACAAAAGCAGTGGCAAGCTAAGAAGCTCAGTGTTTTCCATACAGAAGTCAGCAGGAGTTACGTGTGTTTACTGGTATAGTGTGTAAAAGGAGTGCGTGTTCCTGAGCAATTGGCTTACCACGATGCCTGGGATGCACACTGTGCACAGTGCTGTCTGCTCACTGACCCTTCCCTCTTGCAGCAACCAGGGAGAAACGGAAGCCTCTGGACTGATGTTCTGAAGATACTTCAGTATTTAGCAGCATTTTGAATCCTTGGAGCTTTGTTTGTTATATAGCCACTTCTTTAGAAATTTTGCTACATGTAAAAAGTCTGTTAATCAGTTTGGTATTTGCAGCCCTGACAACTCTGTGAGTAATATTTTTTGGCAGGGATGTGTTGTGGTTTAACTGCAGCCAGAAACTAGGCACTGTGTAGCCACTTGTTCATTGCTCCTCCCACCCCAAGTGGAATGGGGAGGAGAACTGAAAACAAGTGTAACTCCTAGGTTGAGATGAGAACAGTTTAACAAGTGAAATAAACATAAAATGTAGTAATAACAATAATGAAAAGGAATATAACAGGAAAGTGAAATAAACCCCAAGAAAGACAAGTGACGCACACTGTAATGGCTCACCACCTGTCGGCTGATGCCTGAGCAGTGATCTGCCCATCCCAGCCAGCTCATCCCAGTTTATATACTGAGCCGATGTGCTATGGTGTGGAATATCCCTTTGGCTAGTTTGGGTCTGGTGTCCTGACCAGCTTCTGGTGCATCTGCGCACTGCAGAGCATGGGCAAGTGAAAAATCCTTAACTTTGGAAAAGTGCTAATCAGCAACAGCTAAAACAGCAGTGTGTTGTCAATGTTCTCACACTAAATCCAAAGCACAGCACTGTGCCAGCTGCTAGGAAGAGAACTGACTCTATCTGTGCTGAAACCAGGACAGGATGAAAGGAGCTGATGATATATGCTCCTGGAGCACAAAGGTGCTGTGTTTCTTACAGTGGGGATGCAGGCAGCAAACCCAGGAGCCTGGGAGGGGAGAGGCTGCACGTGCATTTCCGTGCACACAGAGCATGCCTGTACGTGACCAGGTGTGCGGGTTATCAAAGACGCACAGAACACTCGGACAAGCAAGAGCAACACGGGTAGCCTCATCCTGCTCTCTGGAGGGTGGGAGTCCGCTAGTGCAAAATGTGCTTGTGGACTTGTGTACTGGCTGAGGTGCAATTCTGAGACAATTCTGATGTCCTTTGATGTCCTAGAAATAAGTTATTGTGTGCATAACTCAGGCCTGTGTTTTATTCTCTCTGATGTTCACTGACTTAGGAAGCAGTGCTTGTCTTGATGACTCTTCCATGTGTTAGCATTAGCAAATCAGACTTTAGAACAGCATCTAGTTAAGAAGGAACAGTAATAGAAGTATTTAATGCATCAGTTCATAAAAGTAATTAATTTGCTAATTCGTGGTGTCTGCCACTCTTCCTTTCTGGACGTGAACTACGGAACACATTTTTTGCTTTTAAAAAGCAGAGGAGGAGAAGAATGAAAGTGTAATAAAAGTGAGTGACTTGGTGTCACAGAGGGCACATGCCCTTAGAACTCCTCTAGATTAGTAGATTATTTGCAGCTTGAGAAACTGGAACATGCCCTTCTGAACCACCTGCATTTGCATTGGCGGTATTAACACTCTTCCAGAGCCAGAAAAAATTCATCCTCCTTCTGTCTTAATGAGAGAGGGAAATAAAACTTGCAGTATGTTAACCATGTCCACCATGAAGGATGGTGGAAGATGTTTTGCAAGCAGAAAGATGTCTTTGCAGGGTCTGTAGCTGATGGCCATGTTGAACTCAAAGTTACCTTAGAGTGGAAGAAAACAAAGGAGAGAGAGGAAAAAATATGTTAAGAGACCCCAACAAATTGGTTTGCTGCTGGGGCCAGCAGGTTAAAGAAACAGTGTGGTCACCAGCCCAGCCTCTTCCGTGGGCACGTCTCCAGTGCAGTGAGTGCTGACAACAGTTTTGATTTTCCACCACGTTTTCTCTTGGCATGATGAACTTCTCATCAGGATCCACCCAAACCTACTGTTACTTGTTCCTGTTCATGGTGGGATCAAAGCATGCTTGGGGTCATATGATGACTGGCGTCTAAGCTTTCCACGTACGTGTTACAGGGTAATGCTTATCTGCTTTGCTCTTCACTAGGTCTTGTTCTTCCTCTCATATAAAATGAAAGTCACAAGATGGGTTGTGAAGAGAGTGGGGAAGAGAGATGGTCTTGCCTTAATGGCAGTCACTTCCCCTGAGAAACCCAGCTTGACAACATCCCTGGGCTTTGCCGGGGGCCCTCAGCACAGCCACAAAATATGAAAACACTGCCCTGGCAGCTTCCGGGAACACACTGCCGCCACAGCGTAGGGCATACCTGGAGGTGATGGAGCTGTGAGGGAAGGGCAGGCCACACAACTGCAAACAGAAGACCCCCGGTGTCATGAAGGTTGGGGCACTAATGGCACACTGTGTAACTATTGAAAGTACATAAAAGATGTACAATACTTGCATCTTTAGGAAACACTCCTTTTAGAACCTTAAAGAACTACTGAGGAACGCCATTTCTGTAACGTGTTTTGTTACAGCTTGCAGCAGTACACTGAGAAGGGGTGTTCCGTTTGCTAGAAGTAGCTTATACCTGTTTTTTATTTCAGCTAGCACCTTGCTGCTTCCTATTCCTAGCTAAAATCCAAGTATGCGTTTCTCCTGTCATGCTAGAAATGCTTGAAGGATCAAAATTGATGCTGACTTACGTGAAATTGACTGCTTAGTGGAAGACAAGAAAATTCATGTAGCCTGTTGAGCTGATTGAAAAAAAGCAGTTTAACTTCTTCCCGTAGAGCTTGGACTGCCTGCACCATGAATTTGTCCTTAGGTTTCAGGTTAACACCCTGTTTTTTCCAACTGACATCTAAAATGTGAGTGTAGATAATAGAACTAAGAAAATAGTGAAAAGGGAGAAAAAAACCAAATAATGAATTTTACAAATTAACATTTTAGAAGAGTGTGGATGGAACTTAACAACTGCTCTCTTCTTGTTTTCTCCAGGTCACAGTGCGTCAACCAGATGAAAGAGTTAAAAGAACAGTGTGAAGAAAGGATAGATGAGCTTACAAAAAAGGGTGGTGATGTACCACAAATCAAAGAAAACAAAGACTTCTCAGAAGATTCAAAAAAAAATAACCAGGTATGATTTGGGTAATTCCATACAATCTTTGTCCTTGTAATTCTTAAGGGGTTTTCCACCTTTTGGCTATCCCCAACTAACATTAGCCCATCTCATTAGGTTTTACACTGCTTTGTTTCACATTTGTTAAATATTTCTCATCTGTGGGAAATGGAGTGATTCCAAGGATGGAACAGGCAGAGGTCCTGCAGGAGACTCTACATCACACTGTCTCTGAGACAGGTAGAATTGGAGAGGTGATGCTGGGAGTGGCGTGGAGCCCGTTAAAGAATAGTAGTTTCACTGCTGAGTTTTGGTTCACAGCTTGATTTGACTTTGTTTAGGGACTTAGCCGCTTTGTGTCTTGAAGATGCGTGTTGAGGATAAATTGGAAATCACTTCCGAGCAGCAGCAAGCCTTGCATATGATAGTGTAGTCTAAGGGTCTTTCAGTTCCATCAGCCTTGAATTTTCACATAAACTCTAATGTCAGCCTTTTACTGTGGGAATGAAGGGAAGGTCAAGTATCTTAGCTGTTTGCTTTTTGATATTCTGAGTCAAAGAACCACAAGAAGTGTTGCTGTATGTGACATGAGAAGGATCACTAGCATAGGGCAGGCTTGCCACGTAGCGTGGCTGCGTGCCAGCTGACTTTCTTCCTGGTGTACAGAGGGCAGGAGGGAATCCTGAGAAAAGGATTTCAGATCAACGTGTTGTCTTGGCACGTGAGTTACTGATGTTTCTCCAGTGAAGCAGGGTTTGGTCAGGGACAGGGCTTGATCGGTTCAGCTTGATACAGACGCCCCTGGAAACACGCAGTGCTAGGAGGAACAGCTCAGTGACTTCAGAAGTGGAGATGGTAAAGGAACAAGGATTGAAGCTGGGTTTTGCAAACAGTTGGAAATGGGTGGGAAAAGATGGCTGAAACATCCCCTCAGAGATCTCTAGGTGTTGCAGTTTGTGTGCAGTCCTTTATGTGGAATGGCGGCAGACAACTGCTGAGGCTTGTGACCTTTTATTCTGAGAACCTGCATTGTGTGAGAGCTGCAAGGTGAATGAAGCATTTAGAGACAGGAGATGCCGGCCACTTATCCCTTTAAAAAAAGTAAATGTGAACACTCGTTTGTCAGTAGTTTTTATGAACAGTGTCAAATAAGTAAATAAAAAGTGATAATAGTAATAGTAAATATATAGTAATAAATAAACAAAAAGCTCATACTTTGGAGATGATATGTTTGTTTCTCAAAAAAATATATCTCGTTTCATGTAAAGGTGTAAAATACTAACTGGAAAGTTGATGTGGGGAAGATGATGCTAGAGAGGGGACTAGACAATTTCTAGAGTGGCTTTGCAGCGTATTTTCATTACAGCTGCTCATACCAGATGCTTTTTTTACTTGTTTTGTTTTGCAATCTGTTTGGGGTTTTTGGTATCATTTCCAAAAGGAACCTGAGGAGTTTGGCCGAAGCCCCTCTGCAGGACGATTTGTCTCCTGTAACGAGGCAATCTTTACTCAAAGCAGGCAGTAGGTTAGGCAGGACAAGTTGTCTGTTCTTCTTTTAATCCATAGATGGGATGGTCCCAGATGAGATAACCACTGACATAGCTACAAACTAAATAAACTCTGTCTACTTGCGTTCCCTGGTATCTGTGACAGTGTTTCTTATACCAAGCTGTAACCTTCTTAGCTGTTTGCTTGCCCAAGGATCGCACCTTTTTGCTTGCACAAAAGCTGAGTTATTTCTCATTAGTGCAAGGTGACCCTGAGGAAGTCTGTGTATGCCAGTATTTTTCGCTGGAATGATTCCTCTTTGTAAGATGTACGTGCTTATGTAATGAAAGGTCAGAGTAAAAACAGAGAAAGGAAATGGACTGTTGATTGGTTAATAAATATACAGCTCTTCTTACAGGTCTGTTTTTTAAGGAATGATCTATAATTCTCAATTGAGGAATATGTAACATCTGCCAATGATTATATTTTTATCCAACCACTTAATTTTCAGCATATACCCTTTTATATTATTTTACCCCGTCATTAAAAAGTATTTGGCTAGAAATTTAAGATAATACAAGTTAAACACTTCTGCACGTTTCCTTAAGAGGTAATTTCTTGCTATTAAGTGCAGGCTCAGTGTTTTTACAGAAGAATTCATGCTCAGTTTAAAGTGAAAAATGATACTATGTTCAGTTTCTGATGATTTCTACTGTAGAGAGTGACCTCAAGAGGCTGAATTACTTATGAAGCAGAAGCATTTTTAAATACAGCATTTTCATTTAATGACAGAAAGAAGATGGAGTTCTTCTGAATATCCTTACTGAGTATCCTTACTGAATACCTTCTGAATATCCTAACCAAATATTCTATGGTAATACTTGCCTCTCAAGCTTTCGTAAGAGTTAGTGCTAGGTCATTTGTTGATGTTGGACTTCGAGGTGTTGACCCAACAAGGCCTTCAGTTCTGCCTGATTTTGGCTGAGCGTAAACGTCTCCAGAACAGCCAAGTAATCCTATCCTACAAATCCTCTACAGCTTTGGCTTCTTGGTTATTTAACCACTTCTTTCTGCAGACATTCTTCCAAATGACTGCACAGACACTTGACAACCTGGTGTTTTATTGACCTGCTTAGAGCAGCTACAGCCTTACCAGCAATCGCAACAGAAAACTTTGTTGACAGTATGACTTTCTATTCTGTAAGGTTTCCTAATTCATTTGTATAGTACCACTTATAAAAAGGCTTATGTCTCTAAATGTCTGCGTGGTTGTTCTTTCTCTGTGTCTTCTGATTTTTTTTTCTTCTTTTTAATAAAACAAAAACCCAACAAAAAATCCCCATAGAACAAACAGTTTCATAACAGTCTCGCTTTTTGTGCTGAAGCTGGTACAGTGCAGCGCAGGCTACAGTCACATTTCACGTTCAGTGTTTGTGTGAACAGAATTGGCATAGGTCTCAGCCAATGAAATGCCAATATGAGTAAAAGTTGTACATTGAATTTTAATTGCTAAATTGGAAGATCTTTAACATGACGTAGATCTTAGCCATTAATCTTCAAGCAGGTGAGGTGCTGAGAGCAGTCTAGTTCCAGTATTTAACACATTCTTAAGTAAGCTGCATTACGATAAACAGATACTGTTGTCTAGTTGGTTGATTTATGTTTTTCTTCTCTTAAT
The DNA here is from genome assembly GCF_000710305.1 of Buceros rhinoceros silvestris. NCBI lineage: Eukaryota > Metazoa > Chordata > Aves > Bucerotiformes > Bucerotidae > Buceros > Buceros rhinoceros. The sequence goes on from NW_010432791.1 coordinate 20,443, forward strand.
CCTCCATTCAACGTGGGTTTTGACCAGTTCTGAACAGGCTTAGTTTATTGAAATCATATTATGCCCAAACTCAGTTTACTTGTCCCTGTAGATTACTAACAGTAATTAATGCCACCTTCTTCTTTGCTCTGCTGACCATGACGTGGTAGTAGAGGGCAGTAGTGGAGTAGCAGTAGTGGAGAAATGTGTGGTGTTACAGTCTTGACCCTCAGAGAATAACAGGTAGTGTTTATTGTGAAACACTAACCAAGAACAGTAACCTCATCGTTAGCTGCATTAGATTTAAAGAGGTGTGTTAAATTCTCCCAGAAACATCACTGCATATTCAAGATTGTGTGGTACTTCCATCACCAATAAAAATTTCTGTCCAAATATTTCTGTTAGGACTTTTTTTCCCTACTGAATTCCTTCCTAATTTCCACTTCCTTTTCCAGATCCAGTGCTTATCTGTGTGCATTCACTTTATAGGTCAATACTCAGCTGCCATCTGTGAAGCAAATCGAGTTCAGGCAGGCTGACTTGGAACAGCAGAAACCCAATGAAGATGTACCTAAAGCAGTATCCACAGTAAAAAAGATGGACCTGCTGCAGGCTAAAGGTGAGATGGAAATGACTGTCTTACTAGCAACTGCTTAATAACGTGTAATTTCACTGAACATTTGAAAAGATTACAGTGAGAAAAGTGACACCAGTAGTGACACCGCTTATTTTACGCCTCTCCAGCAGTGGAGTGGCGTAATACCTGATCAAGCATTGTTATTACTGGCATTTCTGCTGGTTCAGGTTTGACGTATTGACATGTTGCATGTAAAAGAAAATACAAATATTCACAATTCTGGAGTCATATTCCTCATTCAGTGTGCAGAAAACACCTGGCTTTTGGAAGCAATCATTTTCAAGCACGTTTAAAATTTGCTTTCTTAAGTTTGACACGTCCCTACAGAACAGCTGGAAGGCAGGCTTTAAACAGACATAGTTCCATGCTTCCCACGTGACATCACTGAGCAAACTGCAGGTAGGGGAAACGATACGCAGGAGATCAGAGCAGTTAACCTAATGGCTGCTTTTGGCTCTAAACTCTCGGAAACAATCAGTTTGAATGGCTGTATCCTTGTGGGACAGTCTCGCATAGTACTATGTGTGATGGAAATTCAGTTTCCCGTCGAATTATTCTTACAAGCTATCTTAAAATTATCATATTGGGAGCATACAGCTCACTTTAGAGAGCTAGCAACTGAGGCCAACATCTGTGTACAGTTTATTCGGGCAAATTTTGTCAGTTTTTTACTTAAAAATACAAGAAAAAAGATAAGGTTATGTCTGCTGAAAGTAGTAGCCCTTCTGCACTTCTGCTTCATATGTAAAAATAAGAACAGCCTTGATTTACTTGCAGATCTGCACATGTGACTGCTTTGTCCTGAGCTACTTTTGAACACCAAATCAGTTTGTTAGTAATGAAATGCAACACACAGAAACCTGACATTTATATAGCACACTGCAATTTTTAATTAAACTGTGCTGTTTCACCTGCCCAATTTATTGTTAACAGCACAGACCAAAATTTTCATTAGGCAGAAGCATGAAGCTGTTGGCAGTGAACAATGTCTCATTCCTCAGATGTTCCCAGTAGGAAAATCAAGGGTTGTCTTCTTTTTATCTTTGGAACTGATGTGGTTGAAAGATGTTCTTTCAAAGGTAAAACAAGCATTGAGTGATAAAGATAAAGCAGTATTTATTAACGTTTTTAACTTGAACTCCCACTGAAAGGCATTGGGCTTTTTACTCAGAATGATTATTATTGTTTACAGAAAGAATAGATGGCCTAGCTGACATCAGAAAAGAGGAGCCTAAGGCAGAAGGGGAGAAGCTTTCTAATCAACTGCAGAACCCACAGGATTCACTCCAGACTGCTGCAGATCATAAGGAGATGCTGCCTGAGTCAGAAAAGAAGCCAAATCCACTTGAAGATGAAAAACTTGTAGCTGAGCAAGATGCGTTACAGCCAGAAGCAGAGCAGGCTGCCAGTGAGGAAATTGAGAGGGAGCAGCTCCTAAATTACGATGCAAAGCAGGATGACTCGCCCCCTGGAAAGGCTGGTTGGTAGCCTGTCATGTATTGTTAAAAATATTGAAGAGATGAAAGTGTGGAATAGGGCGTGATTTCTGCAACAGTGGTGGCAGCTGGCCAGACGTAGTATGAGGTTTCATAAAGGTTGGTGTGAGATATAAAGGTTGGTCAGTCCCCAGCAGTCTTCTACAGTCTATGGGTAAAGATGGAGGCTTCCAGTTCTGCAAGGTGGAGGTACCACACTGAGTTCTTGTGCATCACCATAGGAGAGACCTTCTTGTCTCTCTCTCCATTGGCTGTATGAGGCATTTAGGGAAATCAGCCCAAAACCCTTTTGGTACTGAGGCTTTGTAAGAATGTGATGCATTTGAAAAGAATAAGATGTTAACCATCCAAAGGACTGATCAGTAGAGAGATCCTACGTATTGGTGCTTTGCAGGTAGTGCAAGGGCGGCTCCGAAAGCAGTGCCTCCTGGTTTATCGTGCTGTCCCACGCTGTCAGAGGCGGGTGCTGGTGGTCTGGCAGGAGAGGTTGAACCTTCCCACCAACATCCCGTTAGATTTTGTTGCCGTGTGACAGACGGCGGCAGAGGGGCACTCTGACAACACGCCGGCTGACATGGACGTGCGGGTGGAGCAAAGGAGTGTCACTGGATTCCTCCATGCAGAAGAAATTGCACCCCTGACACTGATCGACCCTGCTGAAAGTTTA
>NW_010432791.1:23367-26493 GCF_000710305.1 Buceros rhinoceros silvestris
TCTTGTTCATCGCTGGGGAAAATGCACAGCCAGGGGTGGGGACTGTGTCGAAAACCAGCATCTTGTAGCTGAGAATTTGCTCTGTCACAGAGTGTTACTGCGCTCTTGGTGTCTGTTGTAGTTTCCGTGGGAATAAACAAGAGGCATTGCTTTGGGAGCAGCCTACATATTTTATAGGGTCCATGTGTAAACGATGGCTACCTCTGTTTCAAAATAAGCCACCATGAATAAAATTCAACTGAAGGCCTCAGGTATCTGGAGTTTATTATTGTGAGTCTGCAAAACCACAGATAAGATGTTGCAATGGTGCCAGTTTCTAGCATCTGCCACAGGTGACCCTGAACCATGCGCCTCCACAGCACCAGGCATCACAGTTGTGGATATGGTGCCTAAACCTGACCAGAATCTAGACTTCCCTCTGCAGGACTTCAGAAACTCGGTCTCAGATGGACCTGGTAACCCAGAGTAATCAGAGGAAGCCTTATGGCAGCCAGAGCAGGAACTGCTGCCCACAAAAAATGCTGTTAATGCTTTTCTAGTGAAAGCGTTCATGGAATCATGAGTAACGATGTTAACACTCTTGATGACTTTACAGGGATAAGTAACTCATCTGCATTGCTAAAGTAGTGTTTTTCCAGCTGCTCCAAAAAGGTGCTGGCCAGAGCAGGCTGTCCCCGAAGAGGTGCGAATACAAGTTACCTAAACTGCTTCCATTTTAATGATTAAAATAAATAGCAGAAAGATTAGGTGAAAAAATCATCCAACTAATGCAACAAAACATGACCAGGTGGCCTGTGAAAGGTCAGAGTTCCTGTGAGCTAGAAAGACCAGCGGGATGTTCTTCGGGCTTGAGAGTTCGACAGAAATGCCACGCCGTACTGCCCGAGTACCACACCTTGTGGCCAGAGGAGCCTCAGGAAGAAAAGACTTCTGCTGTCTCTGAGCATCCTCTCTCTTTCAATAAAAGCTTGCTGTGAATTTTGAGACCTTTAAGTCTGTCACTATAAAATGGACAATGTAAGGGTAAAAATTTTCAAGCCTGTTTCTAAGCCTGTTGCTAATTAAGAGGGCTTGGCTTAGGAATGTTCAGAACCAGAGACTCCTCTCAACTCCTCTCAAATGGGGTGTGCTTATACCTCTGTGCTGTTAGGTTTTTTCTTCTGTCTGGTTAAACTGAAAAATAAGGGTTCTGAGCTCTCTATACGAAGAAGTCTAAAGATAGTCAAGAAAAGTTGCATGAGATGAAGTAATGACTGGGTGAAGAAAGTAAGTCTCTTACAGAAAGAGGCTTTGACTCTCTTTGTGTCAAGTTACCACATCACAAAATACTCTTTTTTTTTTTTTATACTATATTCACAGCTTTCTGCTTGGTGGACAACCTAAAACAAGAAGAGATAACACTTTTTAGGGGTGGTGTTTACACGTTTAAGAGCGACACCATAGTCAAGTTGTCGGCATCAGCCTCAGGTTTTTCTCTTCCTTAGGCTGTCGTTTCATGTATTCTGAAGTTGTTCGATGCTTTTCCTTTCTGCCCGTGTGAATGCTGGGTGAATTCTACTCCACTTTCCGAATCCCAAAATACTGTCTTTTTGCTAGTTTACAGCAAAAGCTGCTCTGAAATTTAACAGTTCAAAAGGAAAAATAGTACGAAAACCTCCTCTAAACAGCAGTTCCTTCAGCAACGAATTAATTCTGTGGAAGATGGTTACAGTAACCGTTTCTTGTGCAGATGACACTTCCTTACGGTGTAGCATAAAACTAATTAATTCTACCGTTTTTCCAGACAAACAGGAACGTGACGCACTGAACCAGGACAAGGATGTTGATTACAATTTAGATGAGAATGAAGCCGAATCAGAAACAGATAAGCAAGCAGCGCTCGCAGGGATTGAAAATGGTAGAAGTTTTTAACCTATATGTAATGATGTACCACATGCTGCAACTTCTAAGACGATGTTTTGCACAGCAGCACCTGTAGCAGATAGAGCTAGCTAATTCCTGCTTGTTTGTTCTTTGGCCTTTCCCTGACTCTTCCTGACAGTGACACCTGTGTTCTGTGTAGCATCACTCAAGCTGTTCTGCATGTGGTGGGGAGGGACGGTGTCTGTAGCCTTCCTCTGCTACACAGTACTTTCAGAATGTCTCCTGCTGTCTTCTAGATAGTTAATCATGTAGGAAACAATCACTTCTGCCTCTTAAAGAGATTTCTGTACCTTTTTCTTTCCTCATAATTAGTTCAAAACCCTGAAGATAGGAAGAACCGCTTATTTGAGCACGGTGAAGAGCGACAGAGGTTGTGAACAATGGAGGTTCATGATGCAGCTTAGACACTTCTTCATACAAACAGCGCAATGATGAGAGAGCAAAGTGATCTGAGAATGTTTTGATTATCTTCTGGAGGCTTCAGTAAGGGCCCAAATGAAGTAGTAGTTTCATGCGAAGTTTTAGTACTGTTTTAGTGGTGAAAAAGTAATCTTGTTTTAAAGCTTGTTTTAAAGCAGCTTGACTTCAGCAATGACTCTTCCCTTCCTACTGATCATAAAATTGAAACCAGCCAGCAATAAGTAAGTAAGTGTGTAACTTTGAGGCTGGCTAATTTGTACAGTCATACCATGATAAGAACGTGTGTGGGTTGGTGGTAGAACAGTCCTCCCCCAAGGATGGGTCTCTCCCGAGCAGTGCAGGGAGCTCCTTTAAGAGGATCTAACTTACCTTGATGAGACGGGACGGACGTGAAGTGCCCCATGCTGCAGTCTACCCTTGTGCCTATTCTGGCACCTTGTCACTGCAGTGTATGGACTGGGAAAGCATGACTGGAGCCCCTGGGTATCACAGAGGATGATGTATTTTCCTGGGCCTCCTGAGTGAAGTTGCTAGCTCACGCTATCTGTAACCAGGCTGAAACAGTGGTTGTGTTCTTAGCTTTTAGGTTAAAAAAGGGATCATGACAGTAGTGACTTCCCATTAAAAGATTAGCCAACAAGATTTTTCTGGAAGCTTCGTTGACTTCTTCTCGCAAGGTCAGTACTACACTGTGGTTCAGGTACCACTAACCTGCACAGTTTCAGCATAGAACAGAGAGACAACCCCTGCAGACACCCAGGTTAGGAAGAAATGGGGCAACAC
>NW_010432792.1:0-209 GCF_000710305.1 Buceros rhinoceros silvestris
GCCACCTTTATGTCTTGGTACACCGTAGACACCAGGATGTCAGGTGGGTCCGTTCGTGTCATCTTAAAAGCGACGCTGCTCCCGCCAGCTCCCCTTCAGACGGCCTCAGAGGAAGGCAGGCAGCCCTGCAAGAGAACAGAGGAGGCACCTAAATCCCGGCGGGGACCTCGGGGAGCTGCCACGGCGCTGGGTGACTCCCCCCAGCTCCC
>NW_010432792.1:555-757 GCF_000710305.1 Buceros rhinoceros silvestris
GGAGGGGATCTGGCTCGCTGCACGGAGAGGAGCCACCGACTGCCCCGGGGTGCAGGACACAGGGACCCTCTGGCAGCGTCCTGGGAAATGGCAGCTCTGAACGGGGCTGGGGGGGCTCGGCCCCAGCCAGGGGCAGCCCAGGGATTCCCACAGTGGGTGGGGAACGTGTGCCCACCCCCCCGATGTGAGGGGTCACCTGGGA
>NW_010432793.1:0-993 GCF_000710305.1 Buceros rhinoceros silvestris
GGGTTCCTCTGTCCCAAAGGCTGGTACCTTGGTGCAGTCCATCGCCTCACAGTTACCCTCCTGCCATAACCTGGGGCCTGATGACTAATCTGCAGTTGGTTAATTGTTTGTTGTCTTTAATCTCTGCCTCTGCCCACTTCCGAAGCGCTTCCACGCTCTCCTGACCCTGGTGTGACTCCCCAGAGCCCATTGAGGCACCACCCTCTCAGTCTCACGTTGGACAAACTGAAATCCTCCCCTGTTTCATATCAAGCGGCTTTTCTGAGGACCCAAAGTCTCTTCCGTGGTCTCTCTCTGCTCCGGTGCCCTTGGCTCACGCATCGCTATTGTTCACGCTCCGACTTCTTGCTGTTTCACACGCGGAAGCCGCACTTGGCTTCCTCCTCTCACAGCCCGGCAGCAGTAACAGCCGCAGGGGCTCACTCAGTGCTAGAGGTTGGTACGATGGGTCTCACCCAAACCACGCCATGTCTTCCAGCGACAGCTCCCCTTCGCACCAACAGCCTTGGAGCTACAGGGGCACCGCAGGGAGCAGAGGAGGAGCTGGTGCCAGAGCCAGCTCCATGGTAACGAGGCCTTCAGCAAGCTCCTGTCCCCCCAGGAGCTGCCTCTCAGCTTCCCTCCTCCCTCTGCCCGCTCTGCTGAGGCTGGGCAGCTCTTGGCTCAGCTCCGTGCTGCCCGGCTGCTCCCAGGAGCTGCCCGCTGCTGCCCACCTGATCCCGACCGAGAAACACCTCCTCCAGCTCCGATCTGGCCATGCTCATTCTGTTCACTGAAACCTGAAAGAGCATTGGTCTAAACCTTGAGGTGGCCAGAAAACAGCACAAATTCACTCGCCAGCTCCTCCAGGAACAAGCTGGACCCCCAAAGGCATTGCTGCCACTGGAGTTTCCCCCTCCAGCATTTTCCAGCTGCTCGGCACAGTGACGTGGCTCCCCTGCCCACAGATAGAGCCTCCTGCTCCACTTGCAGCCACGCACGCTGCAGCAGTGG
>NW_010432793.1:1081-1758 GCF_000710305.1 Buceros rhinoceros silvestris
CTTGCAGCCCCCCACGCTGCAGCAGTGGGAACCTCCTCCTGGACAAACAAGCAAACCCAGCCCCGGCCGACGGGCCACAGGGATCCTTCCCAGGGCCACAGCGCGCGGCGGGGCACCAGCTCACCTGAAGAGCTGCCTGTGCCTGACGCATGGCGGAGGCATTCGCGCCACAGACATTCCCCCACTCCAGCCTGGTTTACATGCACCCACAGCTGGTTTTTTCCACTCTCCCCCAAATTACAAGATGTTTTGATTACAAGAAATCATGAAGGAATAACTATAAATACAGCCCTAATTACGTGTAATCATAATCACACGAGCAATTTTTACATGAAAGTTGAGAGTCACTCCCACGGCCAAAGCCTTGAGGAGAAACAAACAAATAAACACACACATTAAACCACCACAATTCTCAGAGCCGAAGTGAAACTGCTGCCCTGGCAAGACAAGGCTCAGGTTTTCTAGAAACAACTCAGGAGAGAAAAGAAAATCCATGTTTTGACCCCAGGAAGTCACAGGCACCTTTGAGTCCTGCCCGTTGGACCAATGGGGCCGTTCAAGCTGCTCTGCCGTAACCTCCGTGGATGCTCCCACAGCCCAGAGCCCACGGCTGGGGCCGAGCGGAGCCTGTCTCTCCCCGGCCAGCCCTGCACAAGGGGTGGTTACAGCCACCCCTC
>NW_010432793.1:1852-3778 GCF_000710305.1 Buceros rhinoceros silvestris
CCCACCCCCCCTCCCACCCCGCTGTCGCAGCCAGAAACCTTCCTGGGTTAAAGGCGGATTAGAAGTCGGAGGTTGCGTCTTGACCAGCGCGTCAGGCTGCTGCTGCCACTCCTCTCTCCCCAGTCCTGGTGCTCTCCTCGGTTAAATCCACCCCTGCTCGCTCCTCGTGGCGCAAGATCTTCCCGTTTTCTGGTTTTAATTAACTCAATTGCAAACGAATGGGGCCACTGGGAGCAGATGGAACCCGCGCGGTCACTCCGCAGCAGTCAGGAACCGCCACTGTTTGGGAGCTGAAATAAAACCAGTGCAGCAGCAGCCGGCGGCCTGGCAGGCGTTCACAGGCCTGATTCATGCTGCGGTTAAAGCGATGCCGTAAAGTGAACGCGGGCAAGAAGGAGAGAAACGATCTCACAGTCATTAACAACAAATTAATCTTATCGGAATTGCGTCTCATCAGCCTGGGCAGAGGCAATGGCACGAAGCCACTTGGCAATGACTGATCCTTCTCCTCCAGGTCCGGGAAGGACCAAGGTCTCACCTCCCCCAAAGCACGACGTATCCAAGCCGGGCGCGTCCGAGCTCACCCGTGTTTGTACAGCCCTCGGCGCAACCTAATTGCGGACAACAACGACTGGGTTTCTCAACAGCCACCGCAAACAACCCTCTTCACCCCAGTGACCACACGGGAACAAAGCTGCTCCGCCACCTCTGGTCCCAGCTTGGAATTCCAAGATCTTTTGCAAAACCTGAGCTGTCCAAACCACGCTGGCACCCCATAAATGCTCCTGAGGAAGAAAATCAGCCTAGTAAAACCCAGAACCGTATGTGGTGGTTTAGAGAAACTGTCCTGCAGGCGCGAAACACCGGAAGAGGAGGAGGAAAACCTGAATCATCTCCCTACGTATTGGGCAACGCGCTCCCCAATGTGGGGCTGCAAATATTCACTCCCATCTTCAGGCCACTGGATTGCAAAGATGCCCCCAGACGCAGCAGGAGTGTCCTCCTGCTGCAGAGGGCATTTGTCCCCACCAGGCCTTCCGGAGACGGTTTATCCTGGACAAGCTCCAGGGACGTTTTCCAGGTGCAGCTGCAGGAATGGGACTCGTTCAGCTCCCGTTTGGGAGCTTGCAGGATCCACCCGGCACAGCTCAAGCTGTGACTGCACCAACTGCTCTGTGAAAGGCCAAGAGGCAGAAGAACACAGGGGCGAAAGCAAAGGGTGCAGCACCAGCTGCAGGTCGTTGGAGAAGGGAAAAACCCGATTAATTATTTATTCTGGTTGTAATCACCGAGCTGAGGCAGTTCTCTCTGCTCACAGAGGGGCCAGTTCAGCCCCCTGGGCGACGAGGGGCTTTGCTGACAATTGCAAACACGGGAAATCCTGAAACGAGGAGAACCATGCGCCCAGCTCGGGGCTCTGGTCTGCGGCCACGCTAGCCAGGTCCTTTACCTCAGCCAGCAAGAGGCACCGCTCCAGCCCCCAGGTATGACAGAGGTGGAAGCTTCCAAGGAAAAGCCAAAAGGAAGGTGCAAACCCCACCCCGAGCCTTTCCTCTGGTCTTCTCCCAGCTCGGGACTGGGTGCCGGTCTTTACAGCCAGAGCAAAGGGCAGGGCGGCAGCCTTGGACCCGCAGGGACCAGCCCTGGGTGATGATGGCAGCAGCGGGCGTGGTGTGTCTGTGTGGCACCATCCTAATCAATACATTCAGCGATGACAATACTAATTAATGATAATTAACTCGCACCGGCCCATGGTGACAGGATGACTCTTTCCAGGCCTGTGGGAGGGGAGGGAAGATCAGCTCCAGCATTGCCTGACCAGGGCCGTGGTGGATGCTCAGAGGAGCCTCCTCCAGCCCCAGTCCCCAGCCACCACCGCCTCCCCACAGCCGCCAGCGCCCCAAAGCCACCTCCAGCCACACGCTC
>NW_010432793.1:3902-4983 GCF_000710305.1 Buceros rhinoceros silvestris
AGCCACCAGCTCCGCTGGCGGTAGCTTTCCACAGTCCACAAGGCCGGCGTGGGAGGAGAGAGGCTTGGCAGGAAAAGGAGAAGAGCAGAAACGGTGCCAAGAGCGAGAACAGCCCTGCTGAGGATGGCTCCCGCCCCACGTCTGTGTTCCCCCTCTGTGCAGGGGAAGAGCTTTGCACCCTCTCAAAGGCGGCGTGAGGGCCCTTCAAGGCAGCACCGAGCTTCCAGTTCACTGCATTCACCAGCATGAATCAGTCACACGGGTTTGACCCCAAGAGCCTAAAACCAGCATGAATCAGATCAGGTACCAGCTTCAAGAGGATTACAGACTCGCTCCTGGGCTTAGCGCCGGTGCGGCCCTGACACACGCACACACGTGGGGCTGCATGGGGCCACGGCACAGGCACACGCAGCCCAGCTGCGCCACATCATGACGGCTCTTGCGGAGCTGAGCCAGCACCAAGTGAGCGGGCGATTCCTCCCTCTGCCTCAAGGTGCTGACTTGGGCCCGTGCCCACGACACACGCCGCGAACCCGCCGAGCTGCGCTGCAGGGCACGTCGTTGGGTGCCAAAGTCTCCCTTGCAGACACGTCTGGATGGCAAGTGGCTCCCGACCACATGCTGCACCGCGAAGAGGAGGAGAAGCTGGGAGTTATCCGGCCCCTGGGGTAACCCAGCACCAAACCCACACGCCCAGCAACAGCTCCTGTGCAGGAGTGGAAGTGCGGAGCTGCCCAGACACCCTGCCCCTCTCTGCCCGGGTGGCCCAGGGGCTGGGTTGCATCACCGGGGAAGCATGTGGCAGAACCAACCACGCCAGGAGAGCTGCGGTGAGGTGTAGGCATGGCCCGCCGCCCGCTGCGCGGAGGGACACTGAGATCCAGTTCACATATATGGCTGGGAAAAAAATAAACTTGGACCTTTTGCCTGACAATTGGGGCACGTGGCCTCTGAGAAGCGTCAGCACGAGTGAGGGGGCCTAGAGGCCCCGGTTCTCCAGTTCAAGCAGCTCCCACCCTGATCTTTGTGGGTTCCCACAGCAAACTGTGCCTCAGTTTGTCCTTCCACAGCCACTGCACGG
>NW_010432794.1:0-5521 GCF_000710305.1 Buceros rhinoceros silvestris
AAGAAAAAAGGAGTAAAGTCAGACTGCTCACCCAGAGTAAGAAGCAGACAACAGGAGATCAGGGATGAAATTTTCCCTTTAATATATAATATCTTCTCTGAAGCCTTTTAAATGGGTGGAGAACCTCACAAGAACAGAAATTTCAAGTTCTGGCTGCAAACAATGATCCAAAACCTTTTTAGGTGCCATATAATGAGAGCAAAGAGACTGCACTAGGAAGAAACTCAGCACTATGAGAATAGCTGGCCTGTTGGAAGTGGTGTGGTAGGGAGAACAGCCTGGAAAATGACCATGAGATGGAAGCACCTCATCCAAACAACTGCAGATGTCTGTGGTCAGACTGGGAATATTGATGAAGCCTGTATGTCTGTATGTAGACATGCAGACCCCTTTTGAATTCCTGGGCGATTCTCATGTCAAACTTTCAGAGTCAACTTTTAACATCTCATTAAATGGCTGCAAGTAGACATTCTTGCTTTAACCCTTTCAATTAACCCCTTGCCTATTAATATTAGATATCTTGAATGGGAATTAGAAAAAGCAAAATATATGTAAAATTGTCATCTTGCTCCTATTTGTATCAATTTCCTGTGCATCTTCTACAGTACATAGAGGACTTCCCAGTCTTGTTACTAATGAGGAGTTAATTCAGCCCTGGAGCTATGTTCTTTGTGCAGTGATAGCAGCATAATCCTGATCAGTGATTTGGATCAGGCCTGCTTGATGGAGGAACAAGTGAACTGACCATTTTTGTTGCATTCAGTTGAGTTCAAAGGAGGAGAAGTTTTTTGATCATTACCCCATTAACAGCTCGTGGCTGCTCCATCTTCTCTTCCCACTGTATGCCAATACAACTTATTCCAAAGCTTGTTGGGGTGGGGTATAGAAAGGGAGAACAAGGCAGACATCCAGAGGCTCTCTCAGTCCTAAGGTGTCAGAGTGTAACAGCCCCGTTTGGCCAATAATCTAGAATATGAATTCAAGACCTTCGGGGCTAAAAGCATCCAGTTCAACTGACAGTCTATATGTCAGGTACAGTGGGGAACCTGCACTCATCATCTGGATACATAAATGGACAGTACCTGCAGTTCCTGGCCAACAGAGATCAAAGGTCATATGTGCTTCAGACCCCAAACCTCTGGCTGAGCTGGGACAGATTGAGAGCTCACAGCTAGTATTTTACATCTCTCTGCCACTGAGACACAGTTCTTAACAGGCCTGTTTGCATTGAACACCTACAACATCAAGCAGGAGAGCAGCTTATTTCCAGGAGCGTCCCCTGCCAATCCCCATGTACTCTTGGGGTCTATTTTCAAAGAGAGATAAATGGTGCTTTTAATTAGCACCTTCCATTTTCATTTGAGCCTCAGGGTTTTTGGAGCTGGTCCCAAGGGGAAGACCAGGAATCCCAGGAAAATCAATCTTAATTCAAACCAGTAATAAAAAGCTGAATGCTTGCTTCAGAGGGCTTGCAAAGAATCTCTTCAGTGTAAACTCCCCTTGCATAACCTTCGGCCTCTTAATGCAGTGAGGAAGAGACTCTTAGAAGTGCTTTCAGTTCTTATTTCATTCTACTTCTTTTACATTTCCCTGAACAGGTAAAAACATAGAAGAGAAGCCTGGCTTAGTTACAACTGGGCAGTGAAAACTTCAGGAGGAGACCTGAAAGAGTAGAAGAATAGTCCAGAGGCCTCATAGCAGTGAAGTGATGCTGTTTCTCAAGGAGACGATGGAAGTATTTTATTCTTCCTTGTCTGTCCATCATTCACAAAAAGCCGCCAGGTAGCTAGGGATAATGTAACTTAAGAAACATAAACTCGGCTTTGTAAGAAAATAACATTTAAAAGATTTGGTGAAGCTTATCAGAATAATCCAAACACCTTTACACCCATGTAGGGCCAAATGCCAGAAGAGCTCAGCACACTGGCAGGTAAACTACTCCATAGACACCTCCCTCTGATCCTCTCTTGCCACTTCCACCAATGCAGAATCTTGTCACATTATGCCTGTATAATCCTGCAATCATGTCCCTACTCAATGCTGCCATTTCCACTTTACCGTGAAGAACTGAGGCTCAGAGGGACTCACCTCAGCTGGTTTCTGCCACATAAAAACTAGCCATAGTCTCACCTCTACAGCCCTCCTCTACAGACAATGGAGCGAGAATAAACACATCCAGATGGTAACTTACTGTACTTATTGTACGTAAGTATCCTAGAATGAGATGACTCCCAGGCATCTAAAGCAAGGTGAGACAAACTCTGCCTTGAGCGGTTTTCTCAAAATTACATAGGAAGTCTGTGCTCATGTAGAGAATTGCTTCTCCTTACCCGAAGACAGCATCCTGACCACAGCTAATACCCAGCACACAGTGGAAGGTGCCAGGAGCTATGCAGTTTTAGTCCCTGCATTCTGATTCCATCTTTCTGGATGTCACTAGCCAGACAGACCTGCCCAAGACTCTCAGCAGAGACAACCTTCCTCAGCCAGACAACCACCATACCCCTCTGTCGTCTTTACCACAAGGGAAGCGAATAAGTAAATCATGCCATTTCAAAGCAAGTAAAGCCCCTGCTTAGCCATCTCAAATGAATTTTAATCTACAAATAGTACAAGACCAAAGCCATCAGAAGGGACTGACAGGACTCCCAGAAGCCCCTAGTCAAGAGCTGCTTGTTAAACTGAATGCCTCCATTAGGTCAACAGTGCAGCAAATACCATAAAAAATTAAGTTGCAAACCTCAGAAGGAATGTTTATTCTCAGATGCAGAACTGGCATCAATATACCAGAAAACCAAACTCCAGAACCAGAGATACTACTAATGACCATGAACATAGAAGTTTCCAGACTGACAGGAGATTCACAGCTCTGCAGCTGGGAAGCAGCAGCTCAGGCAGGGCTGCAGATCTGATTCCTTGCAGACAAGAAGAGAGGATGGAGTTGGTATCATTACTCATGGTGAAAATGCGAAAGATTTCTGAGACAGAGGAGTTCAGATATGAGAACAAACCTTCTGAACTTGTTGATCAAGAGTCTGAAAAAAATAGGATGCCACAGAGTCCTCATTCTGGAACCCTTCCCAAGCGCTAGCCAGAAGCTGCCACAAGCTCCAAGACTGGCTGGCTCCAGAACCCACGTAGGATGCCAGAATTCTGGCTGTGCAGCCTGCCACATGCTTGCAGAAACCTGCTTGCCTAATTTAATGCAAGCTTGTCGAGTTTTGTTTCTGGAACCCATCCTGAGCAGCAGCCAGGAACTGCAATAGTATCGTCTCACTCCATGTTCTAGCATGACCACACAGGAGCAGCATTCTGGTTCTCGAGCCCACCATGGATATAGTCAGAATGCAGTCTGTTGGGAAAAGCAGAAACACTGATCCAATTCTGCCTTTGAAGTTGTGTATCGGTAAATCCCACCAAGGACAACCACATGTAGTAAAAACATTACTTTGGAACCCATCTCCAAGAATTTTTAGGAGGCTGCAATGCACAGCAGTACAATTTATTTTTCACCAACATTATTAATGTTCAAATTAAAGGAGCAGAACCTAGAGATCCAATGACTCTTTTACAGTGGAGAGTTCCAGCTGAGGTCCAGAAGGCAGATCCACACACATGTATCTTCATCTGCCTCTTTAAATCTGCTTAAAGAAAAGAACAACAGACAGCACTGGTCTAGGATGTACCCGGCTGGCCAGCCCCTGGGGCCTCTTCAATAGGCTTTAGAGTCCAAATGAGGTATAAGTCTATTAAAAAAGAGCCTGTGCGCAGATCAGAAATCCTCAGAGGGTTGTGGCCTGTCACTCTGGGGCAGACAGTTTCTCTCTGATATACACACTAGGAAAAAGGAGCATCATGAGAAAGGAAGGACAAAAGGAAGAGAAAGTACAACAGAAACAAAAATATACAGCTTAACATCTTCGCAGACATCTTACTGCATCTGTATATCAGGACTCCAATTACTCTGTCTTCTCCTGCACACCCTGCCAGTCCAATACCAGTCGTAACAGGCTACATCCCACCCCATATGCTCTCCCCCACCAAGTAACACCCCATCCAGGCCTGGGGAGCACAACAAATGGGGACAATTTCCAAGCCTTTGTCACCAGTTCTTCATGAAACCACAGCTGGGTTACTCATACAGTACCCACTGCCGCTGCTTGTGCCTACTTAAACCTCCACCAGTTCTTTGCCCTTGCACACCACTGTATGCACAGTACACAACAAAGCCACTTAAATGAAAAAAAAAAAAAAGAGAAAAAAAGATGACCTGGCAAGGCTCAACATTCAAGACAGGAAAGAGGGCTTCCTCTCTCTGGGCATTTTTCCCTTACCCCCTCTACACCCTTCATAGTTCCCTGCTGTTGCTCACAAATGCTGAGCCCCAAACTTTGCAGTCCACGAGAGCAGGCTGAGAGCAGCTGTAGCCCACACGAATGAAGCGTTTCAGAGGCCACAGTGCTGGGGCTTTGGTTGTGCGTGCTGCCAGGGAGGTTAGTATATAATGTTAGCTGCAACGAGACATTTGAGGGAGACAAAGACTATTACAGATGCAGCTACGCTTGTGGTACATAACCTGGGCCTGGTTACAGATAGCTCCACAGCTGCAAAGAACGTGCAGTGCCAGCTTAGCAGGCAAACGGAGGATTCCCATGGCAAACATGGTAAAGTGTAACTACTGCAGCTCCTGTGTGGTCACGTATTGGTCATCAATATCACAAGGAGCTTCACCAGGCCAGGAAATGTGTGAACAGGGCACTGCTGAGCAGAAGTCACCCTTGCCTGGCAAAGTACCACTTGGAGAATAATTTCCACACCAGAGAATAATTTCCTGAGTGCTTTTTAGGTCTCAAAATTTGTGTTTCTTCTCCACAGGAATGAAAACAAAACCTTTTGAATGTGACTTTTTGGACTCCACACACACACAATCACTCTTCCTCCCCACACCCCTTAGAAACAACCACTTATCACTGAAAAAAAAAACCATGCTTTCATTTAACTAAAATTTTCTTAGTCAGAGGGTACACAGGGCTCTTAAATTAAGTCAGAACCAGAAAGAAAACTGGACTGAAAGTGGTGTATCACTGCAGAATAGTTCCGCTTCAGCTTATTTCAAGGAAATTACATTGAATCAAAATTTCCCAGAGTGGCTCTAGGCGGAGGAAGCCAGGCCAAAGCCAGAGTAACCCCCAGGCTGCTCCAGCTGATTAATCCGGGATCAGGGCGATGGGCTGCAACCAGAGCGGTTTACAGCTACCTTTGCACTTCCATCCCGAGTTTCAGCTAAAGCAGCTTGGATGCAGCCCAGGATCAGCGCCCATTCTCTCTCCGTGTATCTCCCTCTTTCCCCTCCCTTTCTCTTTCTCTTTCAGTAAATCCCAGAGGGCACATTTCCGTGCCAGAATAAGCCTCTTTGTGAGGAGTGAAGGGAATGCACAGAGCCGCTAATGAGAACAAAACTGGAAAGCGAAACCCCGGGCTGGGGAGCGCCTTCCTCCCTCCTCCGCGCCGGGAGCCGAGC
>NW_010432795.1:0-281 GCF_000710305.1 Buceros rhinoceros silvestris
GGTGCTGGCCGTGCACCCGCAGCCCGGCGCGCGTGTGCGCGGCTTCCCCGCGCCTCCGTGCCAATAAAGAAGAAAGGCAGGGATGAGGATTGTTGCTATTGATCTGCCCAAGGGGATCATTAGGCATCAGTATCAATCTACAAATCAGTGGGCCTGTGTTACTTGCTTGGGCAGTCATTGCCAATTTGTTCCTATTAGATGGCCGAGCCCGGAGGTGTTTGATGAGCAGATTGGGTCTTTATCTCGGCGTGGAGAGCAGGCAGGCTGGCGGGGGGACGCTG
>NW_010432795.1:594-1178 GCF_000710305.1 Buceros rhinoceros silvestris
TTTTAAAAGAATCCCCTCTCTTTTATTCGCCGTGTTTACCAGCAGCCCTCCCTATAAAAATACATATTCATGCCAGATTCTTTTGTTATCCTTTCCAGGTCAGAGCCAACATTAGGAACGCAAACAATTTTCCTTTTGCTCTCCCGGTGCTCGTTCCTAGGGATTTGTGTAGCTGCCGTTGTGAGGTGACGTTCTCTCTTTTATTCGCCGTGTTTACCAGCAGCCCTCCCTATAAAAATACATATTCATGCCAGATTCTTTTGTTATCCTTTCCAGGTCAGAGCCAACATTAGGAACGCAAACAATTTTCCTTTTGCTCTCCCGGTGCTCGTTCCTAGGGATTTGTGTAGCTGCCGTTGTGAGGTGACGTTAGAATTTGTGTCTCTGCCGTTGTGAGGTGACGTTCTCGCAACATTTCCCTCCGTGATTCAATTAAACAAGCCAAAAATTAAAGCTCGCGGATGATATTTGATCTGAAAGCGTTGTTGACATCTCTGTTCGAAGGGGCAGCCCCAGCGTGGGGCAGGTCCCTGCTGGATCGCGGTCCTGTGCCGGGGGCGGCCACCCCGCCCCGCGCCTGGGCG
>NW_010432795.1:1260-3354 GCF_000710305.1 Buceros rhinoceros silvestris
CGCGGTCCTGTGCCGGGGGCGGCCACGCCGCACCGCGCCTGGCAGCACAGCCCGCTCCTCCGCACAGTCCCCTATTTTGTGTTTTTTAATACTTGCAAAATGGATAAAGAACGAAATTGTACCGTAGCAGGAGAATGTAAATCAATGGCAAAGGACGGATTAAAACAGTTGGTACGAATGATCTGATCTGACATCAATGCGGCGTTGTTTAATGCAAACCTTGATTTTCAGCTGTTCCGTCTCACTCCTGACACAAGCATCGTGCAGCTTAAATGTCTGTCCAGCCGTTAAAGACCCTGTCGATGCCTGGTTATTGGATTTCTAATTTTCAGGTTCTGTCAGGGGGTTTAAGAGACTCTATCAGTGTTTATAATTTCTAATGAGTTTAATCCGTAATTTCCATCTATTACCTGGGACTGTTGAATCCCTTTCCCAGTACTTGGTCTGTGGAAATTCAAAATAAAGAAATGCAGGTTTCTAAAAAACCTAAAATATTTGTCATACCTTTTATGTACAAATACATGTGCGGTAAACAGAACTATACCTTCTGATTCCGTTTGAAGATCAAGACTGATTTTAACACTGCGTATCTGCGGCAATCTCGGTGCATTACCTGAACCCAAGCTGCTTTGAGGACTTTTTGGATATATGTCACAATTTCAACGCAGATAAAATCGTGCGCGTTGTAGGATACCGCAGGGCTGATTATTGCCGCCTGATTAGTATTTGATCAAATTCTCGCTTTTTTTTTGTCCCTGAGACAATCCAGCTCCTCCACATCCAGAGGCGAATTCGCCTCATTCCGTCTGACAAGCGTTTTGTTGTGGAGCAGTCGATCATATCGGTGTAAACACGCGGCTGCTGCGGCGGGGTGGGCAGCCGAACACTTCTAATTCATCATAAACTTCTGATAACTCGTTAGCTTCCACCTTGGCGCTGCGGGGAGTGACCTGGCTTTGGAGTGTGCTCGGAGAGGCTCCTTTCCGAGGAGTTTGCTGTACCCGTGTTTATGGCCCTTGTCCTTTGTAGCACAGATTCCAGTGGAAACGGCGAGCACGCGATTAACAGCAGGCTGCGACTCAAGGAAGAGGTTGCCAAAAGCTATTGTTTATTTAGTGGCATGGCATTTTGCATTGAAATTTATCTTGCTACTGTTTGCAAAAATACACGACTCTCTTGGGAGGAGAAATCGGGATTTTTTCCTATGCTCTGAAAAAAAAAAGGGGGGGAAAAAAGGCACCCAGAAAATTAAATCTAAGTGTGTTTGTAGATATGAGCATAACTTTATAACCAGCGCGTATCCTGACCGTTGCGGTGAAGGAGGCTCCTTGCTGCCCCTTCAGAAAACACACATATGGAGATTTTATTGTGGTTTTGTGTTTTAAAGATAATAATTTGCCTCCGAGTTCCAGTTGTTTATGTTTCTGTCTATATCTCTTTCCTCTCCCCTGTTTTATTTAGTAAGGTTTCATCTGTGAAATTTCTCCGTGAAACAATTGATACATTCTCAGCACGCTGCGGCGAGGGAAAAAAAGCCCTTAGATTAATGGTCAGTGTCTCATACACACAAATTTGTGTTACGATACTACCGAGAAGCTGCGAATTACTGACAAGATCTAGAATAATTCCTAATGCTGTCGAAGGCTTCATTTTCTCCTCCGCATGATGGATGAGGCATAAGAAGTGCTTTCTGAGATCGTTAATGTGCATCATTCTGTTAAGTGTTATTAAAGTCCGTCTGTCTTAGGCAGCAGAAACAATATCTTATCCCTTATTTTGCCTCTCTCCTGGCAAAACTGGGACTGCAGCCCCTGTCTCCCCCTGACGTGGCCTTTTGTTGGTGCTCTTCTATTAATGGCTAGTTTATACCACGGCATTTAGGTGGGGTGTAGGATTGTATTTTCCCTTTTAGTCAAAATACAGGCTTGTGGCACGGGAGGAACACCTCATTTCCAGATTATGCTATCTGTGACCTGGAGATAATAGCACAGCTGCGGAGGATCCGTACCGAGCGTTACATTTCAGCTTAGAAAATAGGATTGAACTTTTCTTCGGAGGCTGCTCCTGCGGGAGGGAGCGGCTCTGGCAGCGCAG
>NW_010432796.1:0-1416 GCF_000710305.1 Buceros rhinoceros silvestris
GGGGTAGGGGGGAGCGGGGGACGACGGGCGGGAGCAGGGTTAGAATAGAAAGGAATTTGCTCTGAAGAGACCGTTTATAAATAAATTCCTGGGCCAACCCAGCCGCCGTGGCGCGTGCTCCAATTCCCACACGTGCCGACCCCTCCGCACTTTGCCACTCCTGTTGCTCACTGCGCTCAGCCCTGGCCAAGTGACCCCAAGGCACTGCAGCCCCCAGAGCTCTTATCTACGGGCAGGAGGTGAAGCAATGCTACCCTGACTTAGCCCCTGTCCCGTACCTCAACCAGGGACACGTGCTCTGCTGCTGCCGTCCTAAGAGCCTCTGGGAGCCTGGGGCCTTTCATGAGTGCTAAACCTGAGAACTCACTCAGTACTCTCCTCCTCTATCACCTTCTGCTTCTTTTTCCTCCACCTGCTAAACTGATCCTTGGCCAATTCAAGCCCTGGTGCCCATGCATCTCCCCAGGTGAAAAGTGCTGACCCCAGTTCCTTGCACTCACTTTGACCATCTTCTATTGTTTTTGGAAGCCAGTGTCCCTCAATAGACCAGGCAGTTAGGAGGAGACCCAAAAAGGCATCCAGTTGCCTAACTCCCGCAGGTTTCAGGGGGGCTAGGTGTGTAAATACCCAGGCCTTGGCTTCTGATTGGTACCTATATTTATAGTGAGGTCTGTTGGTAGTGTGCCTGCTGAAAACACAATATCCCCGCCCTGCTCCCCAAAGAGTTAAGAAAAAATAGAGGAGTGTTTGGTGAAGAGGAGATTTACCTACGGAGTCTATCCGCAGGGCACGCTGGAGGTCGCTGATGGAGCGCACTGAGCTGCCACCCAAAATCTCATAAATGTCTTCAGGTATGGGGTCCCCCTGCCAGACAACAGAAAGAAAAGGGGAGAAACAAGGGTTAGAGAGGCAATCTGCAAATACTGACTGCGTCACAGAGTGGGGGGAATCGAAAGAGCACGGGGGAGGCGCGACCGGTGAAATGCAAAGACATGGCCTCATGAACGCATCAGCCTGAAACATGAGCAAAAGCAAGAAAGCCCCTCTTGCTGCTGCTCACAAAGCCATAGGGAGACTAAAAAAGCTAAAAACTGCCTGGGCTGCACAGCAGAGCCCCCAACCCTACGAGCGCAGCCAGCAAGACTTCCTTCTCCGGTGCTGTATGACTTCTCCAGGTGGCCTCTCGTTCCTGCTGCCTGCAGTAAAGGCGTTTTAACAGACTTCCCTTACGCTATCAGATAAAACCTTCCCAATATTTCCCTCTGTTATGAAACTCCCTCACAGGTTTTGTCAGATAGCGTGTGTATGTGCGTGTGCGTGCGCGTGTGTTTTCAAACCACAGCGGCCCAATATTATCCATCATTTGCATACTCTTAAAAAAAAAAAAGGGGGGAGGGGGGGAGAGGAAGGTTGACC
>NW_010432796.1:1462-6594 GCF_000710305.1 Buceros rhinoceros silvestris
TCTTAAAAAAAAAAAAGGGGGGAGGGGTGGAGAGGAAGATTGACCTTCGCAGCTGAGGCTGCTGCGGGATGAGCCCGCGCTGAAAGCACAAACGCTGCAGGGAGGACCGGAAAGGCTGTTCGAAGCGGTGGGCTGAGGAGCTGATTTGGAGGAAGAAACACACGAGAGTTTGGATGTCATTGCAAGCCAGTGCCAACAAACCTTCAGTAAGCAGGTTTATAGACACCAGACGGTGGGCCAAATTCAGGGTTTGTGCGGGCAGGTGTGATGCCATCAATCTCTTGGGAACTTTACTCTGGGACCAGGCTCGAATGGGCTCCAGTGACAGCACTTAACAAGACTACAAAGGAGTGGTGTGGGAAAGCAAGCACTGATTAAAACACACTTCCGAAAGGCTAGAAAAAGGGATGGAGGAAAGTACTGGCCAAAGTGTTTGCTTAGCTCCTAGCTCTCTTCATTCAGGACTACTCATGCGGAAAAGCTGCTCGTTCAGCCGGGTGCTGGATGCCGTCTGAGCCACAGCCCTACACATGCCCCTGTAACTGAGAGGAGAACTTGGCTCGTGTGCTTGCGAAACGCAGGGATTTTCATGTGGGATTTTTATGGGCGGTTGGTGGCATGTGTGTGGTCCTTCTGGTGTACAGCTATTCCCTCCCTGCCTGCGTTCAGTGCAGAACATTTCCCTTCCACTTGGAGTCGAGGCAAACTTCCAAGCAGGTGGTAAACATTGGCTTTTAAACCTTGGGGGCTTTAGCCCAAACCTGCAGCCACTTTTGGATGGCTGCTTGAGCCTGGCACCCTCCTACATGTGCCTGTCCCTTGGCCACCCAGTCTTCACCTCTGCTAACAGGGCAACAGGAGCGCTCCCGCCTCAGCCCTGCCAGCCCACCCTCTAATACTATAACTTAAACTAGGATGCGGTGGCTTGAAGGCTGCTGCAGCCCAAGTCACACGGTGGAAACCTCCTGGGATAGCTGCAGAAGAGACAGCACTAGCATCTTAAACCTCCACAGCCAGATCCACCAGAGAGCTCGAGTCAGATCGAGCCTCTCTGCCCTGCTCCGTCCCTGTCACTGTCACATCTCACCACAGATCTGGCTGTCCGCCTGCAGCGAAAAGCAGATTTTACATCCCCAGGCATTACTTCCTCAGTCTCTGAGGGAGAAGGCAGCAGCATCAGTCATGAATGCACAGCAAGAGAGAGACTTGTATAATTCAGGGATCACTGAATAGCTGCGAAATGAAGATGCCTTCTGACAACTCCTGCCCCGTGAGGAAGAGTGGGACCAACAGCCCAGCGCCGGAAAGGCTCTGCAGCACTTCCCTGCCTTGTGCCACACACATTTACTGGAAAAGGGATCATTTGCAATTCCCAGTACTTGCAGCCAGAGCTCAGCGCTGGGAGGTGAAATTGCAGGCGTTCTAATGTTTGCACCTGTCAGCCAAACACACTTGTGTACGAGCGCTGCTGTGCACGGATGCCCTGGTCCTTCCTGACACTTAATATGTGTAGGAAATGGAACTTTATTTTAAACTCCGGCACTCGCTCAGGGAGAGCGTGGGCAGGTGTTACGAGACTTGGTGACTTTGGAGGCGAGCTGGGAGGTGTCACCTCGCTAACTGAGCAGGGGGAACAGATATGAATCAGGGTTTGCAAACGCAGGCCCTCAGGAGCCAGATTGCTGGGGACTGCCTGTAGGAATAAGCTCCACTCCCTGCTCACAGCAGCAGTTTTAGGTGCCAATTTTTTCTTGTCGCAGATACTATCAGCATGGCTACGACGTGTCATCAGCCCCCATGGCTCATAATCCTGTCCTCCTCCCTGGGGCTTGTGAGGCAGCTCTGCCAGTGACATCTGCAAGCCTGTGAAGCTTACTTTCCTCTAGTGCTGCAGAGCTGTATCCAGAGCTGGCCTAAGAGCAGCTACACAGACCTGAGCCCCACGCCTTGTCCTTGCTCCCTTTGGGGTCTGTGATGGGGAAGAGCCATGCCTCTGGCCCCCCACCCCAGCCCCATGCCTGGCAAGCTCTGAGATTGGGCCACTACACACACCCAGGCTCGGGGCAGTTGGTGAGGATGGGACACAGGGAAGCAGCCACCTCTACCTGATCCCATGGGGTCAGAAGGTAGAGAAGCATTGCGGGAGGTGGGATCACCGACAGACCGGCCCAGACAGCTGCTTAGCAGCTCCTCTGAAATTGTCTAGCACAGGTTAACAATCTCCTTTTTTAACTGTGCGGCAGATCAAAGAAGACTTTTGTCTCAATGGACTCCTGGCTGGCTGTCAAGTGCCCCAAGGCCTGGCCTTGTATTCCTGCAAGGCCCTGAATTCCTAGAAGAAAGAAAGTTTGTTCTTCCCTCTCTCCCTCCCTCCCTCTGCCCCCAGTGCCTGGCTCTCTCCCGAAACAGCAGGGGCACCCTCCACTCTGCCAGTCCCCTGGCAGGGATGTGCCCTCCCTCCTCCCTGCTGCTGGCACTTGAGGGGCAAGGCCCTGGGCACACCTGACACAAGACAGCAGAGCACCTGGGCAGGACCTGCCTGGCAGCCGCTGTGACGCAGGAGCCTTTCTGCGTGCCAGCTTTGCCTCCCTCCTCCTAGACATCAGCAATGCTGTTTGGCCGCTCCAAACTGATGCATGTGCAGCAATGCCCTGCGAACTGGACATTCCCCCACTCCCCACACAAACATTCTCCCAAATCACCCTCCTCTGGGGCGAAATTCTGCCAAGACATTCTTTTGAGCACCAGGGATGCTGAAAGGTCCCCTTGCAATCAGCTGCTGCCGAGGCAGTGCAGGGAGTAGTCAGGGCTGTGCTCCAGTCCTCCCTCCGGCTGCGCAAGGTCACGGGTTTCAGAGTCTGGCCTGAAGGTGTGTCTCTCTTGGTAGCACAGCAGATACAGGAGAGGAGGGAGCAAAGATTGAGCAACTGGCAGGGAAGGCAGACCCTGGGGGCTCAAAGAAACCAGCCAAGGACACTCCCAAGGTGAGGACTCCTCCGGTCCTCTTTTTTTGAGGGGGTGTGCCTACACACCCACACGGAAGAACAGAAGAGTAGCAGCAACACCAGTCCAGAGCAGGGAAGCCCCCAACTATCTATTCCTCTGCCCAGAAGAGGAGGACTTTCCCAAGCACCTCCACACTGACCATGACAAGGGATCTTGGCAGCAGAGTCTCGAGTGATCTGCCAGGCAAAAAACCCTCAAACAAACAGCATTTTAAAATTCCCTCAGAAGCTGACATGAGGACCCCGAGGGGACACTCCAACGCATTCCCTGGCAGAAAGCAAAACCAGCAGCAGCACCTGCCACCAGCCCGCTGAACCCCAGAGGCTCTTGCTCCCCTGGCACAGAGCTTCCACCCTTCCAGCACTGCCCCCAGCTACAGGGGGTCCTTGAGGCTGCCTACCGGAGGACCACGCGTGCCTCTTCCCACAGCAGGCACACCTCTCCTCACACGAGCCCCTTCCGCACTGGATGGCAGCTTACATTTCCTCCCTTAGAAGAATCAAACTTTGATCCAGCCCACGTTCCTAAAACACAGCCGCACCTACCCGCCCATTTTCCATTTCAAGGGGGACTCCACTGCTCACCTTGCTCCTCCACTCTCTCTCCACGCATCCCCCGTGGAGGACTGAAGGCATTCCCACCCCTGAGGCTGGTTGGGTACCAGCAGTGCTGGAAACAGCACGGGAACCACTGTCATTCCCTCCTGCTGCTGCGCATCAGGTGACGATGAGAAGGAGGCAGAGACAACTCGCCTGGCTTCACCCACGAGCTCACCCCAGACGTGTCATCCATCCCAGCTTTTGTCCTTGCCATGGCCTCGTGCTAGGAAGACTCAGGAAGAGCCCCAGAGCCTTGCACCAGTAAGACACAATGGGGAACTGGACCGAGGTTACAAGCAAGCGACTAGCCGCACCCCATTCCTTGGGAATTCCAGAAAACCCTGCCAGTGGGGCCAGCAGAACCACGAAGGCTCAGCCCATCTCTGTAAATGTTGCAAGGCAACTATTGCAGCCTGTGGGGCAAATGCAAATTGGTTTACCATCCTCGCTTTCCAACTGGCAAATACCTTCTCGCTGAGGCTCGTACTCCCTCCGGCTGGAAGAGCTCCAGGGCCCTCCAGCTACAGATGGGTGTGATGGAAGAGGGTGAGGGACTCAGGAGACTCCCTCTCCTGGCTCAGGCCTCTGCTGATCAGGGGGTGCTACTGTTCCCCGTGCGCTTTCTCCAGCAGGGCTGGGGAAGAGGTGCAAGCCTCATTCGTAGCATGGCTACAGTTCAGCAGCCAGATGGGAGTCGTGTTGTATGTGCCTGGTGTAGAGGGTGCAGCACACTGTACTCGAAGGAGACATGGGGACTGGCTGCAGGCAGAAGCATCTACCCAAGCAGAAACCTTCTTGGTACTCTGGTCATAAAATGATGAATGTTATGATTACTCCCAAGAAACCTAGAGCCAGAATTCCCAAACTCTAAACCTACTGGGCTGTCACAGAGCTGTGCAGTCTCTTAATGTGATTACAGCGCAGAGTAACAGCCCCCTCGGCTCAGTCACTTTCATCTTCACCTCTCCCCAGTGCCAGCCATAGCTGATGTTTCATGTTGCATGGGAGAAAGAGATCTGAACCACCCACAGAGGAAATACCATCCTCGGCCCAAAACAAACATAACCACTGGGCAGCCCACAGCTCTAACTGCTTCCCTTTGCGGCTTGGGCAAGGGCAAAACGGGCCCATAAAGGAGGTGATGTGATGCTTCACACCCAGCCCCTTCCCTGCCACCCACAAGAGGGGCTGCCCAAAAATGAAGAAGGAAGAGAAAGAAATGATGCAAAGGGAGGAAAGGTTTGGTGGGAGGATATTGGCTGCCCCTGACAACTCCCAAGCTACAGATCTAACCCATGGTTTTGTCACCCTGAGTAGAGCTGAAGTGGAAAGCAAGCACCGTGCAGAAATGTTAGGGGCTTTCTGACCCCCCTCAATCCACAGATGATGAAATGTGGCAACAGAGGTCAAAGGATTTGGGGTGTTGGGGCTCCTCCTCTTCGACCAGGGCTCGGGGTGAGGTTTTGATTTCCACGTAAGGAAACCAAGAGGGCTGGGAGGCATTTTCACCAGCCAAATCCGCCACCT
>NW_010432796.1:6648-6982 GCF_000710305.1 Buceros rhinoceros silvestris
CACGTAAGGAAACCAGGAGGGCTGGGAGTCATTTTCCCCAGCCAAATCCGCCACCTAGCCCCCACCCTGTGCCAGGCTTGCTCCTGAGCAGAGCGTGCAGAAGCACCGCAGGACAAGATGCTGGAGTGACTGTGCAAGCACGGCAGGGACACTCATCTCCTGCCTCTTCCCACGGCCCCAGCTAGACGCACACCGTACTGAATAACCATGCCACCCCGGTGTCGGGAGTCTCTAGCCACGCTATCACCTTCCTGGCCCCTTTCAAAGCCCCCCTGTCCTTTCTCCATCGGCCCCTTGCGATGCCAGGTAGGGTCTCACACCGTGCATTATTCTG
>NW_010432797.1:0-321 GCF_000710305.1 Buceros rhinoceros silvestris
TTTCTTAACGAAGGGGAGGAGCAAAAAAACCTGACAGGGTTTGGTCCTCTGGGATTGGCACAGGCAGATGTCGGCGTGGGGCATCCCTTCTGGTTTG
This sequence comes from Buceros rhinoceros silvestris, assembly GCF_000710305.1. Classification (NCBI taxonomy): domain Eukaryota; kingdom Metazoa; phylum Chordata; class Aves; order Bucerotiformes; family Bucerotidae; genus Buceros; species Buceros rhinoceros. Next base: position 98 of record NW_010432797.1, read on the forward strand.
GGATGGTTTGTGGAGAAAGAACCATGAGAGGTGTGCGTGTGTGTGGGGATGAAAAATAAGCGAGAGATGGAAAGTGCAGGGAGAGAAAACCCCTGCGGGGTGTCTCTGAGCGGGTTTGGGAATGAAATTGTGAGGTGCGATGAGGCTTGCAAAGGCCTGAGCGGTGTGGGGAGGTTTCTGCTGAGGAACGAGGCTCTTTCCAAGCATGTCATTGTCCCCCCAGC
>NW_010432797.1:520-800 GCF_000710305.1 Buceros rhinoceros silvestris
CCAGGTGCAACCGTATCATAAATGCTTTAAGCAGGCAGCCCGAGGTGACAGGGGACGAGGGACACGATGTGGGGAGCAGGCTGGCTGGCAGCCCTCCTCGGAGCTGTGGAGGAAACAGGGAAAGCCTGCAGGGAGCAGGGACATCTGCAACTCGAGCAGGTTCCCCAGAGCCCCAAGGGCCAATGTGACCTGCAGTAGTGCCAGGGATGGGGCTTCTTGCTGCTCAACAGCCCCTCCCCAGCTTTCTCGAGGCCCCCTGAAGCACTGACAGGCTGCACTA
>NW_010432798.1:0-1797 GCF_000710305.1 Buceros rhinoceros silvestris
GCTCGAAATTCCCCCCAGAGTCCCCTCGCAGCGCTGGGAGCTCTGGCGAGAAAAACGCAGACGCTTAAAGACTATTTTCAGAAAGGGCTGAAAGCTTTTATGTGCCTCTTACTGGCTTACTTCAGAGATAAATTTCCATGAAAGCCTCTAATCCTTTTTGTGCATTTTTTACAGAGTCGTCACACATCTCAAATATTATTTTTCCGGGATACAGTCAGTGCTTTCCTGTGGCTCACACCAGGACTGCTTTCCTCCTCTAGCCTCCTCGGCGCCGGGCTCCCCCGCTGCCCGACATCCCCGGAGACCTGCAGCAACCCCTTCCTGCTCCCCGCTTCTGAGGGCAGCAGGGGTTTAGGGCAGCAGGTAGTTATAGGATCCTCGGAGCTTGTATGGTTTATGTGGATGTATATGTTTTATAATGATGTGTATGGTTTCTGTGATGTGTACGGGCTCACGGAATGTTTTGGTTTGGAGGGGACCTTCAAAGCTCATCCAGTGAAACCCCCTGCAGGGAGCAGGGACATCTGCACCCAGAGCAGGGTGCTCAGAGCCCCAAGGGCCAACCTGACCTGCCATGGGGCCAGCGATGGGGCTTCTGCCACCTCTCTGGGCAGCCGGGGCCAGGGTCTCATCACCCTCACTGGAAAAAATCTCTTCCTTACGTCTAGTCTGAATCTCCCTCTTTTAGTTTAAACCATCACCCCTTGTCCTGTTGCTACAGGCCCTATTACAAACTTTTTCTCACAAGCCCCCTTTAAGTACTGGAAGGCTGCAGTAAGGTCTCCTGGAGCCTTCTCTTCTCTGGACTAACAACCCCAGCTCTCTCTGCCTGTCCTCACAGGAGAATCCATGTTTTATATAGATTTATATGTTTTATGTGAGTCCATGTGTTTCATTTTTAATGAGATCTTGGGTGGGTGTCTGCACCCTGGCTTGGGTAACTGGGGGGATGCTAGACCCCAGTTGCCTCCCACTCTGCTGCGATGAGCTGACATCGCCAGGGTCCAGCATTCACCAGGCTCCTCGTGGGGACAAGTCTCACTCCTGATTTTCAGCCCAGTTCAATCAGGTGCTGCTCAGTCCTCCTGCCATGCAGAGCTTCAGGTCACCTTCGGGGCAGCCAAGAACTGGAGGACCGCCTTTTGAGGGGGACAGTCTCCCTCCCGAGTCATTTGCTTTTTGCAAGGAGGACAAGCTGTGTCCGAGGGAAGGATGGAGAGACCCCACAGAGGGAGGGGGCGGCACAGGCACCCCCATCCCCACACTCACCCCCGTGCTGGACCCGTTGATCTTAAAGGTCTTTTATGATTCTATGTGCTGAGCAACGAGGGGAGGTCGTGGCGTGAAGAGCCATCTCCAACTTCTGTGCAGGCAGTGTGAGCCGCCCAGGCCCAGTGTGCTCTGGGGGGAGTGGGTATATCTGCAGAAAGGTGATTTTATTAATGAAAAAAATACTTAGAAAAAGTTTTATATCTCCACCCTTGCACCTTGTAGAGATGCAATCTGATTGCCAACCTGGTGCCCAGGGCAGGTGTTCCTGCTGTGTCTGTGTAACCTAGGGGGTCTGTTTAGCAGGGAGGAAGGAAAGAGCAGAAGAGGCAGCAGGGAAGAACCCCACAATGGAGGGACGTGGCATTTCTGACCCTGCCGCCCTCTACGGCAGCAAAACAAACACTCTTTTTCCCCACTTTTTAGGGCAGCTCAGTTGACTTACATTAGGGAAGTAACCCCGACAGAGCACTTGCACCAGCCGGGAATCGAACCCGGGTCGCAAGAATGGGAATCTTGCATGATACC
>NW_010432799.1:0-4672 GCF_000710305.1 Buceros rhinoceros silvestris
GCTTTCTCCCTTTCTCTTCAAAAAACCAAAAGCAACCAAACAAACAAACAAAAAAACCAATCCAACTGCATGTTACAAATCTATCTAGATTACTTTTCCCCCCTTCTAAACAATTGTAAGATTTTAAGCCATAAACATTATCTATTCTAACTTACGACTTCATTTGACTCACTGAATTTCACCCAATCATTTCTGTTTTGAACCTAATAGCCTGTAAATGAACCAGAACTTTTCTCCTGGGTAGACATGCAATCAAAGAAAACATTGATTTTAAATTTATAGCGTATTGTTTTCAAAAAGTGTTTTCTCTGTGCATCTTCATTTAAAAATCTGTCAGCAAAGCATCTTAAAACATTCTCAGGATATTGCACTGTCTGGAGAAACAAATTTCTACAAAATACTCATCTGTCAGTAAGGAGCGATGCAGAATATTGTATTAGTGAAAAAACCCTGCAACTTTATGTTCAGTTCTTGATCCAAAATCTCTAGAATCTTTTCTAAGGGAAACAAACTTATTATCTTATTCCAGATCTACTTTAAATCTCACAATTACATAATTATGTCTTATTTGCAAGTGATATGAGAATGCTGTTGAATTGGTATGTTTAGCGTCATGAAACAGTTTGTATTGTGTTTCTTGGCATGCAAGGGACAGGTTTCTCATGTAATTCACTAGAGTTATTTTTGTGGACGAATTGAAAGATGCATACCCAGGAATGGAAATAAAATGGAGTTCTCCATTCATCTCTAAAAGACTCCTACTTCAGAAATGTTTGTGTTAAAGGACAAGATCTATAGTGCTGGAATGATGCAAAAAGGACAGTTGTTGTAGGACAAACTTGGCTTTTGTCATTGAAAAGCACATCGCACCAGCTGGGGAATTCACAAAGGTCATGTAAAGCTCTTCTGTTACTGGGATGCTGTCTGTGAGGTTAAGTTGCCCTAACTACTAACTGTACTGAAAGTACTTCTGGGCCTCAGCCAAATACAAAGACATTCCTTTAAATCTCATCACACCCTACACACAGGTGAAAAAGTGAAAAACAGGGGCTGCTACGTTCTCTCCATGTGGGCTTCTCCTGAGTGACTCTCCCATGCAGCCTCTGACTGTTTCTGGATCTATATTTGATCCACTGCATGTTCAAAGTGATTGTATCAGACCCCAGAATCCACCCTATAGCATGCCTTTTGCTGTGAGTGGAATGAAATCACAGTAGAGTTAAACTACTAGGCATCTTTTTATCAAGGAATTCACAAAGATCCATTTGGTGTTCTGGCCAGCTCTAAAACACGCTGAGGTTTCATGATAGTTTGAAGGCAGAATTTGAAAGACTCTTCACTATGGAGGAGACATGAATGAGGAAACAAGAGGTGCTGAAGTGAGGTGTGAAACCTGCTATCAGAGGTGGGGTTGTTTTAGCCAGGCCTGGAATATCAGAACTGGAAAAATCAAAGATGTAAGTGTATTGTTTACAGCGTGAAACATAGAAGAGCACAGCATATTTCTGAACTATTTGAAGGAAGCCTGAGCAGTGTCAGCTTCTTCTCTGCCTAGGCTCTACAGGATTCTTAGCAAAGGTCTCTGTTTCATGCCAGAAATGTTAAGAAGCTTGTCCTGATGTCTCACCTCTGCAGGAGAGCAGTCTTTGTTAGTGTAGCTCCCAGTGTTGTGCAGCTGCTTCCTGCTAGTCTGGCTAGAATGGCCAGACCACGAAAAGATCTGAGAACAAAACAGCGGCAGATAGGTTTTCTCTCATCTGACTATTCAGTAGAGGCATTATTACATTTTAGTATTTCCATTTGTATTGCCTGCACTCAAAGCAGATAGTATACAATTTTATCCCAACACACATCATCTCTGTCCTATTTCCTACTACAGTAAACTGAAGGACACACATTACGCTTTACATTTTATACCTCAGGTATCATTTTCTATTGTCTTCCACAACTCAGTCTAAGAAGTTTCAAAGATTCATCCAAACAAGATGACTTTTTTTTTGTCTCCCTCTGCCATCTTGCTCCTTTCTGAGCAAAAATATGAATAGAAAAAAATGTTTCTATGATGAAGAGAGTCTTTAAATTTGGTGGGCTTTTCAAAGATAACTGATTGATTCACATATTTCTCCCCACTAGCTGGAAGAGCACCTGTAGGTGTAGGTATCATTGCATTTATATTTCCCCTATTTCTCCCTAGAGTATGCACTTTTGTATTAGAATCTTTGTTCCTATCTATGAACTCTATACCAAGCTTAAGAGATTTAGACCCGGAAAAGGCTAATAAAGAATATGTCAGAAATACAGAAGGTTGCAAATATGGTGGAAGAATTGCCAAATCTTCCTTTTCTGTCATACTGTAGGAAATAATACAAAATAAAAGACTACTGTGAAGTCTTTTAGTTGATGGAGTTGAATTTTTTCTCTGTTGGTCTCTATTCTCATCCAAGTGGTCAAAGGTTAGTATAGAAAAGAGAGGCTGGTAGGATTTTCCAGACTGCGGTTACACGCATGGCTAAGCCCACTCCCTTGAAATGGAGAAAAACACAAACTGCAAATCACAAAGTTATTTTCAATATCATTGTTTCAACTCTCCCTGGGTCATTTTGTTCAGATACCATTTACCACATGCTCAAGTTTTTCACACATAGCCTAAAAGACCAAAGAAGTAATTTATTAGCTAATACACACAACACACAACAAACAACTGCACTTACCAAGCTATTAGTCCAAGCATTTATCTGCTCACAAACCCTGATAAGAAGTCCTATGAGTGTCTGCAGGCCAGACAGTGGTCAAGAAGGGGAGAAGGTGCCAGCTTCCTTTGCTCTGAGGAAGAAGCTGACCTTCCGTATTGCTACTCTGCTGTCTCATGGGTTTTTTATTTTAGGCCTTTATGCTCCACGTCTCCATGTTGGTGTTTTTTCTTTTAGATCCTCAAGCTGCTATGAGTTTGCAGTTTTAGCTGCTTTATCTTGCATGACTCTGTGCGCCTCCTCACATGTCTTTCTTACAATAAAACAGTTTTCTCTGACACTTATCCCCAGGCTTTGTAGCCGGGCTGCATTGGAGCTAAGCTTTGGGCACAGAGACCTGCATCCCTCAGCAGAGGAATACAGGAAAATGATTACAGTTAACAGCATCTTTTTAATGTCTACATTTATGTACATTTAAACAGAGATGAGCACAGTGTTCAATACCACTCTGAGCTATTGTTTCAAGGCACCTGTAGATGCAAGAATATATTACATTGGTTTGTACATGGTTCGAATTACCAACTGGCGTGAGTCTTGCTTCTTCTTCTGATTAAATTTTGTCTATACGTTCAGAGTACATGAGAGTTCCATTGAAACAGTGGGAGTACAAATGATAACCGTACGCACATCCTCATTTTCCTTCTGTTGGCTCAGGAGTCTAGCTTGCTGCTCTACAGGGAATTTTGGATAACTCACTGTCAAGACAACTCTCAGTGGGATTAAGGCCTTGCACGAAAACCTATGTTTCCCACAATGACTGCTTTCAAACAAAGCACAAACCCACCAGACAGTAGGTGGTAGTTCAGGATGGTATCTGATGCCAGAACATTTCCACAGAAAAAGAAACTGAACCTCTGTTCTGAAACTCTGTTCTGTGGAAATCATTAGATTTTTTTTTTTTTTTTTTGCTTCACACCGGTTTTGTTCATCTCTTTTTAATTATGTTGAAATTAATGATGTGAATTAAAAGACAAACAAAATTAGAAAAACTAGGAGGGAAGAACGTTATACAGAAGAAAACACACCACTGTCTTCTAAACACATAAAGGGTTCAAAGATGCTGAATGGAGCAAAAAGGAGCCTTATGTCATAAATTATGTTGGCCAGTGATTTGGAACAGAGAGCATGCTTAATCCTGTGAGAGTGCAATACATTGCATGATGAACAAGTGCCTCACAGACAGAAATTATTATCACCATTTATAATATAAATGACCATATCTGTGTAACAAGGTTCATTACTAGATAATACCTTATCTGGACTGAAAAATTAAATTGTACAACGATGGCAGCACAATAGTTCCCTTGACAATAGAGCTACACAGCTGTTAAACTGAAACTAGTCTCTGCAAGGACATTTAGAGTCCTCCAATATGCAACATATCCTGTGCTCACAAACCCAATGGTCTGTAGAATTCACTGTTTATTATTTGTGTATGTGAGAAATTAATTTTTCTCATTCACATTGTTGCAGCTTTTCTTATATGTTGTTCCACTAGAAATCCACTTTGCTTCAAAAATCTGGGGCTTTTTGAGCAATACAGCTGCCAGAGAATTCTCAAACACTCTTAGAGGGACGATGAACTAATATTGGATTTACCTATTAAAGACAAGAGCATCTGAGAAACCACTGTCTTTGGTCACTTCAGACTCTCCTGAGAGAGCCTTGAGGGAGCTTGGAGAAGCTGTGCTGACTCTCTCACACTAAGCCCATAAGCCGTATTCTATTGGCTGAAGCTTTTCCAATTTGTGAATGTCTCGGCCATATTAAGAGGAATGTGAGAAGAGCTTATGGAGAATTAGAAATCCTTATTCAGAACTTAGTAGCTTAGCACTGGTTATTATTCTGCGCTGCTGGGTGTTCTGATGTCAGTTTCAATGATTTTCATTTCAGAAAAATCATCTCAATAGCACATTGGGAGC
>NW_010432799.1:4757-6080 GCF_000710305.1 Buceros rhinoceros silvestris
CAGGAATGATACATGGAACTGTTTGCAGGCTAATGGCTCAATAAATATAGTTTCTGTCCAGCCCGTCTATAGTGCTAGAATTTTTTTTTTACAATTATTAATATTTTTCTTTCTTTCTTTCTTCCTTTTTTTTTTAAAGAAAAGGAAGAATAGGTAAACGTGAATATTATTTTGTGCTGAGGAGAAGCCTTCTCTTCCTCTCTAAGGGGTTTAAAAATTATTGCTACTTAGTATTTCCTAAGGTTGGAAATCTACCATGACACCACTATTGGACACTACTCTCAGTATGGCTCCATTTCATCTGGCTTATAGCATCCGGCAGCTGGAGGATGACAACAGTCAAGCCTTTAAAGCACTAGCAAGATCAGCCAAGTTCACTCTTTAGTCCATAACTCTCTCCTTTTCACCATTCTAAGTGAGTGCCAGTATTTGCACCTCTCCAAAGACAGATTTATTTGGGGTATTTGTTCAGTGAGCTATTTTAAAATAGATGTTATGCAAAAGAAGTTATTAAAATAAAATTCTATAATCAAGGTCACATTTTTTAAATAACCAAACTTTTGGACAGTATACTTTATTGCAAATTCCTTGTGGTTAAATGTATGCATTGAATTTGTTCACCCATGTGACTTTAAATTACTCCTCTATAGTCAATGCAAAGAGAGAGGTACCTGCAAAACATTGATTCAGTCTGTCAAGGCCCTAAAGCTCTGCACAGCTTTGAAAGGAACTTAACACTGAGCAGAATCTTTGCTTAAATGTCTAAAATTATGTAAGGCTAAACCAAGCCTTTGTTGGCCATTTAGACTGTCCTGTCTATACCATGCAAACAATTTTCTAGTTTCAAGATCACTTAAAGTTGGGTAATGAGAGGTGAACTTAACTTCACCAAAACTTTCATGGCCAGTGCAGCACAGATGGAAAGAGTTGACAGAGTGGCAGGGTTTTTCATAGGACCAAAGGTCCGCATTACAGTAGAAAAATCAAAGTCTGTTTCAACAAACACCCTGTGGAGAACTAGAAATCCAGTTAGGGAATGAAAAATGAAGCAGATGGAAGAGACCTGCAAAATTTTAATGTGAGGAGATCTGTTTCATGTGAAATGTCAGGATAAAAATCATAAGGTAAATATGCATCTACTTAGAGTCATATTGTTATGCTGGGAAGTACTAATGACTGCCATCACTTATGTACCTAGTGAACAGCGAGGGAATAACTATTAAATAATGCAAAATTCATATAGAAATGCTAATTTCTAACTAATATCTAAAGAAATTATGGTTAGAACAACCTATTCCTCAGGGCTCAGTGTTGGGGCCTGTC
>NW_010432800.1:0-9202 GCF_000710305.1 Buceros rhinoceros silvestris
GGCTTGAAAAAATATATTTAATAGAGAAATATATATATTTATAGAAAATTTGAACTGTCTTTACAAACATAATGTAATGGATAAAATGATAGCAGAATGTGATGACAGACAAGTGTGTTAAATGTGACAGGGATACCATATGTCTTTAATTCACTCTGTTAACAGCTTGTCTTGATGTTACTTGGTAAATGGCACTTTGAAAAAAAAAAAGGATTAAAATAAGGTATGTAACTGCCAAAATATTACTATTACTTTAATTGGGATTTCCAGTCAGTACTTCAGATTGCAGTTTGAAAATCGCTTTATAAAAAGCAGAATTCATTTTGAGCAGAAGAGTATACTACAGGGCTAAATGAGATTCTTAAATAAAACCAGCGAAATAAGTTTTGGCAGTAACTGTACCAGGGAAATGAGCACATGACGTCTTCCTATTCGTCTTTAATAGCTGTGGCAGCATGGCTTTTTCAGGTACACTAAGCATATGTGTTTATCTCTCCCAGATGCTTAAGAGAACATAAGCCCCTTTTCATTTACATTTAGAGTGGAAAACATGCCAAAATGAGTTTGAAAATCATGTTTAACTCACTGTTCTAATAACTCCATAAGCTCATCACAGACAGTATAAAATATATGTGATTTGTCAGCCTTCATGAGTGGTAACTTACTGCATGTGGAACAGCATGATGATCAATGCACAGAAGCTCCAAACTTCCCTTCAGTCTCCAAACTTTATCTGAGAGGCGATCTGGGCCTGTCTAAGGATCACTAATGGATTACCTCGAAAGAGGTCAGATACTCTGCTAAGGATTTCTTACCAGCTCTCAACAGCTACTGCATTGCAGAAGCCACGTGAAATTATGGTGCAAAAGTAGCAAAAGATAAATAAAACATTTCACTGTTATGAACAAACAATACCAGCATTTGGGCTAGATAATCAGACTGGTCCTTCCCAAAAACACTACAGGACACTTTCTCGAATGTCCTTTCTCTATTCCCTCTGCTGCTAAGTGCCTTTTCTCTGGTCATGTCAAAGTAACGGGCTGTTAGTAGACGACTGCCATCGAGCAGCACTGCTGGGCAGCTGCACAAAGGTGATATCCAGTCTTATGGCTTGGATTTATCAATCTGTAAATTGTTTCAAGGGGTACTTTTATGTGAAATTAGGAATATTTTTAAACCATATAAACACTTCTAAGATGAGCCTTTTCTCTTTACAACAAAATATTGTGGTACCTCTCTAGAAGGTAAAAAGAAAGCAGAAGTAAACTACATCATCCTGTTTAGGATCTGAGGGTTGTCTGCATGCAGCTCCATGGTGAGGGATTGGCAGGCTGCGAGACTCGCAACATAATTTTTCAGTGGCCTTTGTCATGGTTTGATCAACTATTTACAACTATTACCAGCCACAGGATAGCTACCTGGAGAACACACTACTTTGCTATTGTATGATGATACTTTGGGACTAATCCGGTATGACTGGTACAATTTTTGCTACCTAGAGGGAGAACTCTGTACATCTAAAGAATTTCTAGACCATTTAATTTTATGATGGTAACTTGTTGCACATTTTCTAACACTATAACTTCATACAGGCTTAAAAAGCTTTGGATACGTTTCCATCTACATGAAAAGTGCGTACCAAGAAAGCAAAGAGAGAAAGATTGAGAAGCTACAAGGCAATAGTAGAGGAGTCTTTGCTGATACAGCAAAATCTATCTAAATCATAGATACAGCATATTGAAAAAACAAAAACAAAAAGTGAATTGAGGAATGTAATTCTACATTATTTCTTTAGTCATTCCTAAGCTTCCTAATATCAACATTTATTAATTGCCCCATATTAATATATAGCATAACATCCTAAAAAAATACACTTATGCAACTCTTTTTCCCTATAAAGCTTGAAAAGAACTTTGCAATTTGTATCTTTATTACATTTATTTTACATTGTGTTGGCTTATCAAGTTTGTGATCTCAGGTAAATTTGAAATATTCCGCCAGCTGTGTGAAAATTGCAAGCTGTTGGAACAACTGGAATGACTTTCAGAATATATCTTGGAGAGGGACACTCATCTTTCATTAAACAATTTATCCATTAGTTGATCTGAAAGGTGGACTTGCTCTCTCTTACTTTTTCTAGTAGCACCGAACTTTATACACTTATGAGTGTATCACTTAAAATATGTTATAGGAAGTTTTTTAGTAAACATAAAAGTTGCTTCACATTCTCAGAAGTAGAAAAGCTTTATACATTCTCCAGTGAAGTTAATTACTATTGAAATCTCTAAAAATCAGTTCATAGCGACCAAGCACTGAGCAGGGTTAGATGCTTCACTGAGAGGTGCAAATATCTCACCACAGTGAAAAAAAGCAGGATGATCTGCTGCCATTTAGCTGCAACTACGTAGAGTTTGATGGAAATCCTCTATTAAGAAATGAAGCATTAAAACTCATTTCCCCAGATGCTGGTTTATGACAAATCCTCTCTTTTCTAAATACCTTGTGACTGCATTTAGTGTACTTAATTTTTATCTTCTCTTTAATGAAGGGATACACTAATAACTGTGTTTACTCTTATAAAATTCTTTTGTCAGGAGACAAATGTTTACTCTCTGTAATTGTTTCTATTTGTACTAAAATTGACTAAGCACAGTGGTAAATATATAGGTAATCCAATTGTATATATCATGTAATACACGTGATTAAATATATAGGTCAAAGGAAGGAAATGTTTTCCAAGAGGAAAATCATTAGTATTAACTCACTTGAAAACCCTTAGATTAATTTTATTTCAAAAATACGACATTAATATAATCACATTACTTATTCTGTGATTAGTTTATACTCCAAGTTACACAGCAGCAGGGAATATATTATCCTCCTGGATAATATATTGGAGAAGTACTGCTTGCTTTCTCTCTCTCTCTCTCTTCCCCACCCCCTGGCTTCTATCTCTACCCATCTAGGAACCCCAGAGGCTCATATCTTAATGCAAAGACTTAGTCTGCATGCATACCCCTCTTTTGGCTCCCTCCGGTTAAATTTCTCAGCACGACCCATGCAGGATGCAGACCATGCTGGAGGCTGAGGGCCAATTATACCTCCTTCCTGTCCTTTCACTTCTAAAATTGTTTGTTTGCATATGCTTGTTCTATTTCCCCTAAAACTACCCCACACTCCCTGTGTAGACACACACTTTCTATAAAATTGCTGTAATACACAATGCTGCTCACCTTTTCATATTCCTATCTGATAATTACATCTGATGAAGAGGTGAGAAGGGTTGCGCGTTACAGGAAATTTATCGAAAGTGCATGGTTATTCTAAATCGCCCCCTCCAAGTAAGCAAGACAAACCCAGCTGCTTGACATTGTGAGTGAAAACAGTTTCTCAATGTCGTATCTGCTGCTCTTACTCTGTTCTCAGTCAATCTATAATTTACCAGCATGAGCCCCTCAAACTGTGTATATTCCTTATCAAGTCTCCAGCAACAGGAGGTATAGATTTGATTCTTGTGAGATGTGTTGCCATGCATTTTTCTTTTATGAGTAATTTGAGAAAGCACTTTTTTTTACCATTCTTTTCTTATTTTTTGGTTTAGGTAGAAATAAATGAGCTCCACATAATGACCTCGCTGGTCATGCGGCATAAAAATCTAAGTATAGATCTTTAATAAACCTCCCTGTTTACTAAGATTTTTAAAATGTGTAATATTTAAGCAAGATTCTCTTGGGTTTAGGGAGTACAATGTGTAAACAAGGTACAGAAAGTTATAAGCCAGCTGTGAACTGAAACAGATTTAAAAATACCTGAGGATGCCCAAATTTCCTCATTTAAAGTACATACTTCCACTAGATACAGATTAGACCCATTTAGGAGACTCAACAAAAATGAAAATCATAAATCTGTATACTACACAGAGAGAGATAATCCTAAAGATATCTTCTACAGAAACAGCATCATGACTGCCTCAGTTATCATGGAAATACAGAAAACAGAAATCAAGAAATAGAATCTATTGTGAGACATTTACCTCTGGATCAACTAAAGAAACTAGACAGAAAATGTGAACTGAAGATATTACAATAACTGATTTTTATAAAATGTGGATTAAATTTTTTAAATTAAAATATTCTACAAGAAGTCAGAGCTGCCACCGTGGAAAAAAAAGTGGAGGATAGTAGACTTGAGGAGAACAGCCTTAACCAATAAAATAGAAGAGTTATTTAATAAGCGCTCTGTTTGGGGGATGGTTTTGGTCCATTGTAAATAACTCTGTGTGTCCTGATGTGGTTGTGGGTTATTGCCTGCACAATACTTGCACCTGTAACAACATATTTACTTAGGCATTAGCAAGAGCAGACATTATGAATGATTGTTATTTTCCCCAGTGTTTCTGCTTTGTTCTCTGCAGTGTTTCCAGAGCCTTGTTTTGTAGCTATCCATGTCCAGATGCAGATGAAATTCAGTATATTTCATATTTTTTGTTGTCAGTGTATTTAATCATTGCAACATAACAGATTATTCAAGAGTCACAGGGAAAGCTCTCTTCCTTTTAATTCTTTTAACTCATTGAAGTGTAATCATATGAAGCCCATTTAGCTGTTTCAATGGGTCTTTGATAAACATGCCACAGCCCATTTAAACAGGTGTGCAGAACATAACATCCATCTCCCATGAAATGCATTCATATTCCTGCTATGCATGCCAGATTACCTGAATTATGGAGAATTGCTACTTGTTTGTACTCTTTTCCTAACATACTCCTCACATAACACAATCAATGAAGACAGCACCTTATGCTAAGACCAGCATATCTTGCGTATCTTTCGGGTTTTTTTCAGAAAGGTATTTCCCCCGTGTAACAAAACAAAAAGTATTGAGTGCATAATAGCCACGAGAGCATGTTACTTGTGGGGCCTTTAAGATTCCTTATTATCACAGCATGGGAACTGGATAGAGGGTTTATTTGCTAAAGTCAACAGAAATCTTAAGTTGTTAATTACAGTCATATGTATTTTGACATAATCAAGTTTTAATCAGTTCTAATATTGTGCTTGTTTCTCCATGTTAATGAATTAAAATCCACTTAATCATGCCAGACTCTTCAAGCAAATATTGCTTTTAAGCAACCACTTTAACATGTTCCAAGACTTGAGAATAATTAGGTTTATGATTTAGATTAACAGCTAAAACTATTTTTGTTTACAGCATGTACTTAGTTAATACCAAACAGAAAAACAACTTTTGTAATGATAGACTGTATCTTTGACGTATATGGAATGAATGACATATTGTTCGTGTTGGTCAAACTGACCACAATAAAGAACCACCTGAAGAGATTATGTGAAACTTAAGCACTGGTCTTGGCCTGAAAAGCCTTCTAAAACCAGAACTACTCTTGATTAGCAAGATTTCTATATAGACCATAGATGAGGCTGAAGAGAATTGTCCTTTAGTCTGACATGAAATACTTGTCTGATTTGGACAATTCAGTTAATTTTTTCCGATGGTAAAAAGGAGACAACAGCATTTGAATATTGCACAGAGACTTCACTGAGCTTGAAGTGCTTGACTGTGATGTCTTGTGTGCTATAGGCAAGTCTGTCTGCATGTCAGAGACCAGTCCCATATGAGAGAAAACATGATTGTTGCCTAATGATTCTGTTTGTAGACAGGATGGAGCAAGCATTTACTCTGACCTGGATCATTTAAATTCTTGGTTTGAATAGTGTATATTTATAGGAAACACGTATTTCCCACCTATAAATCTCTTGACAGATTTTGTAAATTGTAAAATTACTTCGAAGGAGCGAGTTGACTCTCAACTAACTAAGCTTTATAGTATCTCCATGAGATGTATCTTATTTATTCGTAGGGAACTGGAAGCACGCTGCTCATCTTATCTTAATATTAACTGGAGTGGTAGATGCTCTGAACCTTGAAAATAAGAACATTTCATGCCTGAAAGTGAATGTAAAGAATTTGGTCTCAGTGTCTATCTCTGAGTCATGCATTGAGTTACTGGCAGAAATGGAAAAAAAAAAAAACAAACCCAAACCCATAACAAGCCAATTAAAAAAACTCCACAACCAGCCGATCAAAAAAAATCTGCATACCCCAGGTTCATCCTCAGCTCTGCCTTTTAACTTGAAAGTTTACCTTTCTTTATATCCCAGCTTTGCCTTGCAGAACTGTGTTAATATATCAGCTAAAAATACGTGCCAAACTGCACAAGCAAGCACATCACGTTTCAAGAGCTCTGGGAGGTATGTTAGGAACTGTATTGTCCTAACACATCTTACTGGCTTTAGAGCATAGCTCCATATTTTCCTGTCCTGTTGCAAACTGACAGACTCTTTTCCCGAGAGGAAGGTGGAAGCCAAAGCAATGTCTGCCAGCTGGTTCACAACGATGCTGCAGTGTCAGCACATCAGAGAGCCAAAGGACCAGATGGTGCAAGAGACCAGACCTTTGAGTGGATTCGCATGCTCATTGCTCCAACTACCTACAGCTGTAGTTGGAGCAAGCTAGCTCTTTTCTGTCCATCTTTCCAAGCACTATTGATCAGCTCGTTACTACTACTTGGAAGTAAAAATGAATGATGAACTGCTAAAATTTATGAAGTGAAATCTCAAGCGTTTCTTCTTAAGATTGCTGGATGAGGCATCCTCATGTATTGATCCCACTCAAACAATATTTCCGCTTGATGTTTATAAGACTATTCTTTTTTCTTTTCTCTAGTTCCTTTCCAAAGCAGCTGCATGCAGCCCCAGTTCTAATGAGCTTAGTAGCCACCTGGTTCTCATTGAAGTTCGCAATCAAACTTTGCTCTGGATGAGAAGATAAAGAAAGGTGCAATTACAGCTTTTCCCTATGTGAAACTCAATTTTTATTTTTTTCCCCCCAAACAATGGTCTGCATAATCACCATAACACAGCAGATATGAATCACATTATCAGCCAGCGCCACCAAGAATAAGACTCTCAAAAGCAATGACAATAGGAAAAAATGGAGACATCAAACAGTTTAAATTGCAACAGTTTAAAGTGCAACGCCTTCACCTTTTCCTCATAGTAATGTCTTTGGTACTGAGGAGAACAATCCACAAGAAACATTTTCACTTTAAAACATCTTGTGTTTGTTTTCCTGACACTGTTACAACTCTGTAACATCATAATTGCAGTATCTGTTACACAGCAGTCTGGAGGATTAAAGAGACCTACTGTACAGGACCAAAAGGCACCTCCATTGCATTGGGCTCAGAAAACTTCTGTCACAGGCAACTGCATCGAGTTTTCCCTTCTGTAATTTTGTTTAATTTGTCGTTATTGAACAACAAATAGCCTTTTTGGCCTTCAGTTCTCTTATTGGAACTACAACCTCTTGCTCTCTGATGGTTGGAAGTCTTCCGCAGTTTTCAGCCTATACGTGTTCACCCACATGTTGTGTTTATTTGCCTTGATGTAGTCCTTGTTCCTTACCTCACATAGTTCTTTTCTCTCCACAGTGCATATCCACTTGCAGTAGTTACAGCAGCAATGATACTTCTCTTAGACTTCTGTAAACTCAGCTCTCTATTGCTTGGAATTTCACCCAATAATACAGCAAAAATACTTTTTATGTTTCCTTTCTTCCTAAGACATTAATAGTACAGGGAAATTAATAATTCTATATTTAATAGGAATAGTAGTTCCCAACCTTTAATGGAGATACTTCACATGTGATATGTCTAAGGGTCGTATTTGATTTTTCTCAGGCTAGAGCAAATTGCAGACTCACAGCTGTCTTAGGAAAGTCAGGGTTCTTTCCTTCTTAATGATATGTCTCCTCTTAAACAATTTCCCATACTTTTTCTTATATTTTAGCTGTGAAATTTTATCCCATCAGCATTCTTTTTCACATAATTCTCCTACAGTATATTCTGGTACACCTGTGTGGATAATGTAAGAATATAATTACATACAGTATACAACCTGTAGCTTGTTCCTTATCTATAGATGTGACACTCATTCCTTCCTCTTCCAGCTGATTTAAGATTTTTCCAAATGAAATTATATCAAATATTGTACTCTTTAAAAAGATTTATATAATTTTCATTGAAAAATCAAAAAACTATCAGATGGTTCTGGTGTAATCTTTCTTTCATATATGGGCAGTGCAACAGTTCGCAACATTTCCAACTTGCTACTTCTCAGATTGACAAAGTAATCAGAAACCAATTATTGTAATTCTTAATCTTTCAGTCTATCCATTAAGCCTCATTGCATCAATTGGACTCCAGTTCACACGAGAAACTAGTTAAAAAATTATCTTTTGATTTGGCAAAATAGAATAGAAAATCTTTCTTTACACTTTGTTTTTTACTGGTCATTCATTACCTGCTAAAGTTGTCATAGAGATTTTTGTTTTCAGAGATTTCTTAATTCCACATCGACAACAAAAAGGTTAAAAGACACTCCGGAGCTTTGCTACTTGTTTTCTTTGCTTAGGATGTGACATTTCTTAGTCTAATATTATATACTCTGTTTTTTATCTAGCACACACAGGTGCTCCATTCTCTTTAGCATAAATTAAATCAGGCTTACTCAAGAGAAATGCAAAAGAGCTAACATTAAAGGGCTGATTTATATTCACAGAAGAAGGGAGTAATTAAAAAAAAAAAAATGTTTGTACCTAGAACTACATTCGAAACTGTTACATTCACCTGTTTCCGGAAGAGGAAGTCCAGTGAAATATAGTTTCCAGTGCCCCTTAAACACAGAAATCAACTTGAAAAGACCGCAGACAGAAATAATTAGTCTCTTGAATTACAGAGAGGTAAAGATCTTAAAACAAAAGGATTTTTATATGCTGATGCAAGAGATCTTGGAAGAGCATAAGGGCAAAAGAAAGGTTAGGAAGTTGTTATTGGGGAAAAAAAAAAAAGCTGGGAAAAACTTGTTAGACTCTGCGGCACACCGAGCCTGTCCCAGAGTCGTTTGCCAACTCACTGCCAAGCTAAAAAAAACCCAAACAAAAATGCAACTCTTTTCTGACATTTCAGAGTTAAGGGTGCAGCTTTAGTTCACAAATCCACTGACTGAAAACATATCTATTCAGCACGACGAGTGCGATCTTTTTTAATCTGATTGTTTTAAATACAGCATTCCAAAGAATTCAAACACATCACTGTCACCGGTTTGGCCGAGGTAAAAGAAAC
>NW_010432801.1:0-1882 GCF_000710305.1 Buceros rhinoceros silvestris
AATACAAATTTATACATATATATAAAATAATATCTATAGTGTTTGTTTACCAGTCGAGCATTTTCATTTCACTGTTCATTCTTGTATTTCATTCATAAGAATGAAGGTGTAGATAAAATGTATGTGTTGCACTCAGAACGTGCGGTTAGTAAATGAAACTAGGAAGAAACAGAAATATTTCTGAAAAACCGGCATTTAAATAAAGTACCAATGAATAAACAGATACATCAGCTAAGTTCACCCTTTGCTGAAATGTGGGTTGCCCTTGAATATAATTTTTAACTATGGTCAGTAACTGCACTCAATCAGAGACCTGTCAATAACTGGCAAATTCTCTTCTAGATTAACTCACCTGAAGCGAAAATTCCCTGCAGATATAACCCAGGGAAGTCAGTGGAGCTACTGAGAATCCAACGTTGCGAAAGAGAGTGGTGTGTGACTCCAAACACTCAGTTAAAACCACAAAGAGAAATTTAGCTGGATCACCAACACTGATATCTGACCTAAGGAAGGAACTGAAGGTTAATGATTCCCCTCATTTGAATCGGTGAAACTGGTAGTTTGCAACAGGAAGAGTGTTTGAATTACCAGTGACTCAAACCAGCATTATTTTTTGCGTTTGGTGAGTAGGATTGCACGTTTGTGACCGACGATGCCCTGCCTGAAGGTTCGCTGCCCACCCAGGCTGCAGGCGCCAAACTTCCACCTGTCCTTCAGGCTGTGCCCGCGTCCCCACCGCTGGGCAGCGTCGCCGTGGACCCTCCAGCTCCTCGCCAAAGCGACCCGCAGGTGGCAATGTTGGATCGCTTTTTAAGGATTTCATTACACATCGTGGCCTGAAGCTGTAACAATCGTCTTGCTGCTCTTCTTTTCCATTTCTCACATCACTTCTTGTTTATTTTATCCTACACTGGGTACCCACCGTGAGACACATTCCAGTGTCGAATTCAATTCTGATTTGCCAGTACTTGTGCCTTTTCTATCTCATTTCCCCTCATTTATGGGCTTTCCTGAACAGGTGTTCTGGAGTGATGAATTTTTTTGGAGTATGGAAGACTTAGATTTCATGATATTCCCTGTTTGATGCTTTCTGTGGCCTATACTTGGCCAACCTTGGCAGGCTGAAAGGTTACCTGAAAGGTTACCGCTCCAGGTTCAATATGTTCAAGGCTCCTTCATGCCAAGGATTTATTCTAGAAGCCTCGATATTTCAAGAACTGCTACAAGGAAGAGATAGCATTCATAATTTCTTGTCTTCTTTTTTTTTATTATTTTTTACAGATGTGCATAATAAGTCCACCTAGATCTCATTATCAACCCATAACATAGTATTGATCCCTTTTGAACTGCATAAGGGTTTAGCTATCTATAGACCATGCCAATCAAAGGTACAGAAATTAAATAACAAATGCAGCAATGTGGCTGTGGTGTCTGTGTGCCCACCTTATCTGCCCCTGCAGATCTCCACCCAGGGAATCCAGAGCCTTTCGGCACCACAGGCTGGGGCAGAAGAAGCACCAAGACCATCTTAGCTGGAGCAGTCCTTCTGCTTCTCTCTCCAAACCACACACACAAAAAAAAAAATGGTTGAGAGAGTAACTGGGAAGTACAAGGCAGCTGCCCTTCTTTGGCTTGATGCTCTGGTGTGGCAGGGATGGGTATGCTGTGGCAGCTGCATGGGAGGGTGCATATATATTGCCAAAAGAGCTGCAAAGGCAGGTGTAGGCACCTCAGCTTGTCCCTGGCTGGGGCTTGATTGCTGAAGGGGCATGTGAGAAGGTGGAAAGGCAGTGCTTCTTCCTCTAAAAGTCTCTAGGTGGGACCCCAGGGACAGCAAGAAAGGAAGATGGCAACATCGTGAATTCCTGCCGAAATTTTTGCA
>NW_010432801.1:1973-6374 GCF_000710305.1 Buceros rhinoceros silvestris
GCAACATATTACATTGAGGAGTATTCAGCTGGGAGGTGGAAAGAGGCTTCTGCTCACTGTGACACCTCCACTGGAAGCTACAAAGCTTGTACACATCTCAGGATGCCAGCTCTCTTAGATGCGAGAAGGAAATTTCCACCTTCTTCAGTAGAAACACTGGTGAGAAACCAGCACTCGCAGCTTGTGCACAAAAGATTATTTTAAAATCTCTTAAACCCTTTCAAAAGTCTCTTAAACCTAAAATTGCATGTGCAGTGAAGAGCATCAGCTGACAAATATTGCTCAGTTAACATGCTAATGTTGTGAGACTGGTAAGACGATACAGAGCATCTCTTGCATTTTGGTTACTTTGAATCTACTTCAAAATGCCTGAAAGATATTATTTCTTGATAGTGTACTTCTATAAGATCCGCATCCAATTCCAAACGGGGGGGAAAAAAGAATAAAATCAGGTACATTTCCATCAAAAATTTCAAAGCTTTTGAGGATTAGAAGTAAGCCCCAGAAAGTGCTCGCAGTTGAAAGGGGATTAATTAATCACTTCCAAATTTAAGTATCAAATTTAAGAAACCAGTTACAGTAGGATCCTTCTATTGTCAATGGAGAGAACTAGCATTTTTGGACTGTATCAGAGCTGAACAGTGACTATGCTTCTAACTTGGGCATCTGAAGTAGCAGGAATTCCTGCTTGCTCAAATCTTGACACCCTGTTTTCATAGAAAAGCAATCGCATAGCTTCAACAATTTGTGTTTTTATTTTTTACATTATGAAAATTGGGATAACACATGAAATTGGGAAAAGCAGTACAGAAACACTAAGACCTAGATGAGTAACCACAGACTGTTCTGGAAGCACTGCAGATCAGGAAAAAAAAATCATCCTGTAACTTATTTCAGATATGGAAATTGCGTACTATGAACAATGCTGTCCCATAGGAGAAGTGCCAACATTCGAACATTTGTTTCACACACTCTATTAGCAGCAGGACTGTGATCAGGAAAGAAACAGTAATCCCACCCTCAGAAATCCTCTGGAGAACTTGCTGCTGATATACTCCATCCTGAAGGCTGCCAGAAGCTCTGATCAGCTAATATATCAAAGCTCTGGTGTAGCCTGTCTACTTCCCTGATATCAGCAAGCGATAAAAATGATCCTCATGACTCAAACTACAAATCTAAGAATAAGCAAAAAAATATGCATTACTACACTCTGCAAGACTGTGAATGGATGATGGTGATGAAGACAATGCTTTGATGCCGCATCCAGTACATTCTTACATATATTTCAAATTCTGTGTTTCTTGAATTTAGCATTGGCACAGTAAGCCAAGGGTGAATGGAGGCATGTTGCTTACTTCCACAGTTTATGCCAGGCAGACATGCTCACATTTTCTGCCTTTCTTTGGATTCAAACAGGGTAAATGATCACTGTAACAAAGCGGTTAATTTGTCATGGACTGAAACGATAAACCAGATTTTTAGTCAGGATTCATTTCTTCCTCTTTTCATTACAAGCCTTTGAAAAGCCACATGGTACCAGCCAAAGAGCCACTATCAGCACCAGGATTAAGCAGCGCATGTGACTTGCTGCACAGCTCCTTCTCACTGGTTTTACGTAGTTTCTCAGATGTGGAGGTTGCTTATACCCCTAATTACACTTTCATCTTCATAAGTCCATCTGAGTTAACTTTCTGAAAATATTAAGTTATTCAGCTAACAGCAGGAAGAAACATCCAAGAGGCAACTAGTTTTCCACTTACTGCAGAATGTTTGATTAACCCCAGTTTGCCTGAAGCCATCAGAGTACAGGGAGGCAGCCACTTCTGGAGAATCTGTACCCAAGTGCTTTCTTGAGCATCCTGTCCCATCCTGAGTGAGTAACAAGTAAAAGTCATAGGATGGTCTATATGAATCCTTCAGGCTGAGGCACTGCAAAAACCCACGGATTTTCAGGTAAGTGCAGATTCCCTTCTTTAGGAATGCTGCTAATGATATGGGCTCTATTTTTTTCTATGATTTTATTTTACTATTTTTACCAGCTGAAGAATTTTCCCTGACAGGTATTTTCATCAAGAAATGAACATTATCCCAAATCAGACTCTGGTACCTTTACACAGTAAACACAACTTTCCTAAACAAGTAGCCAGACGTACAAGTTTCACTGGGACTACTTTTAGAGAACATTATTGCTCATTTGAGCTAAAGCAACCCTGGAATATCCCGCGTGAGTAAGTGGGACTGCAGGAGGTCAATGACCTTGGCTGTATTTTACATAACAGATCAAATAGCTGTAAATTATCCCTGAGGTGGGCAAGATTAAGTCAGATAAGAGCAACTGCTCGGTCATGCAGGGCCTCAAGATTCTGTTCCAAGCCCAGGCTTTCTGGAAGCCAGTGAAATGTTTCAGATAATTAGAACCATTTATTCAGTGGGAAAGGGCATGAACTGCATTTACTTAAGGAAAAGCAAATGTAGAAGGACTACTACCAGCTTGGTCAGACTCCAAAAGCACATCCTCCCTATTAAGGTTAGATGATTCCCATGTGGAGAGTAGACAAAAGGACTCTTGTTAGTTGTTTGCTGTCTACGGTTATTTACAACATATAATGAAGTGTGGCATAAATGAAAACAAAGTGGTATGCTGCAGAAATTTTCATAGTAGGTATTTGGGTGGTCAAAGTCTTGAGGGGGGTTTGCAATAAAAGTTAATTCTGGGGCAATCTTTGCTTTGCCTAATGAGAGTCTAAACAGCTGGAGGTCTATCTGAAATCTGGGTGTAGCACTCCAGCAGCCTGAGGACCATCTGCAGTTACTTTCATTCATGTTTTCCTCTTAATCATCTTAATGATCAGCCAGTATATCATCCATTGGAAATGCTAAAATACCATAAGCCATAGATTCTGAATTAGCAATTCCTGCATCACATCAGTAATTTATATTTAGTTTATAGCAGCACTTGTAAACACATCTTTTTAGAAAGATGTCCAGTTTAGATTAAGACATAACGAGGCAGTCCTTTTAAATAATTTGAAAATTATTTCAAGTCTCTTTCCAAATACAAATGAAACTGAACATGAACCCTTTTGGAGCACTGAGGAATTTAGTCACCTCCTTTACACCCTGTTTCTCTCCCTCTACACGTGCTCATAGCTAGAGACAGCTCAGAGTAAATCTATATTTAAACTTCATGTCTGGATCTGAATATCCTGTCTCAAATGGTACAAACCACAATCCCAGATCCAAACATCCGAGAAAAAAAAAAGGATCCTAATGCAAATCCTGGGATGCTTGAGTTCTAAACCAGCTCGTGGTAAGCCAGCAAGTGTGAGCTCAAACTGGAAGCTGAACTCTGGGCCACATGTAAGCTCTGGATTCTTGGGTTATTTGCACAAATCACTTCTTATAAAGCAAATTTTTATCACATTTGGTTTGGAAAGAGCATGCAGAACCCAAAATACAGCAGTCCCATAGTAAGCACCAGGCCACAGTGGCCTGCAGGATACAAAACTGCTCAAAGCCCAGCTATGGAAGGAGGCAGCGTGGTCAGTCTCCCACCCCAGGAGCCAGCCTCTGCCAGCCTGCCTGTCCCGGAGCTGGGAGGGACAGCAGTCTGGTCCCTTTGCTGAAACACAGCCAGGCTTTGGAGACAGAAGATCACAGACACCCAACTGCAAATCCAGGCTCCCCCAAATCAGTGTCCTTGCTGTCACTCCGCTGCGGCAGGCTGGCCAGCTTCAGGCTAGCTCTGAGTACTCTGGGCTGTTCTCTCACATCACGTAGCATTGAATGGTCTTACCTTACCTCCATTCAGTGCAAGCAGTTATCCTCAATGTATTTCCATCTCCACTGATGTGGCCACAGGCATACTTGCCTTATAAAAAGAAATTCACCATTCAGACACTGCCATCTTCCCCCCCCAGCCAAAATACGTCTCTCTTGTCTACCTGAAAAAGTAACTACCCATGAAACAATCATAACGTTCAATAAAGATTTCAGTCCAAGGAACAGCAACCTGCAAGGAATTGGGTGTGATATACTATGCTGATGGAAAATAATTAAGACTATATTGCATACACCATTTATATACATATACCATTGAACAGCAAACAGGAGTGGTATATACCACTCCAATAACTAGACGAACAGCAGAGGTATTTATTTGAAAAGAAAGCCAGGCAATAACCTCTATATCCAGAGAGCACATGTGGAGGCATTCTCATATGCTTCAATTCTGATTCTAAATTCTGACCTGACAAACTTGAATAGAAAGTTTGAGGGCAAAATGAAATTTTGTCCAATAAAAAATTTAAGTTCTCAAAAACATTGTGTTGTTTTAGAACCTATTTAGAAATCACTGTAATTTGGGGGGGGGGGGGGGAGGGGGGGGAGCAGACAATATTC
>NW_010432801.1:6441-7612 GCF_000710305.1 Buceros rhinoceros silvestris
GGGGCAGTGAGGAAGTCGAAAATATTTAAATAAGAGTGAAGCTATTTTCTTTCAGTAGGTTTTGCTATAACTTCTTTACTAATCCTCGCTCCACTTCAGCAGCCCATTGATATTTCCCATAGCCAGTGCCTTCAACCTCCCTTTCAAGTTTAGCTCACCACCAGCCCTTATCACTTGACCAAGATCATTTCTTCGAGGGTTCAGTCCTACAAATTACCGATATTCTGGCCCCACTCTACAAAGCACTCAGGCAGACATTTGGCTTTAGTGAAACTGCTGATGGAGTTAAGAGTTAAGACTTGAGTACTGTTTTGGATGGGAGCCAGAGCAGGTTTTTCTTTGCAGGATTAAGTCCTAAATCTCCCTCCAAAAGTGATTCTGTTCCAGTTCTTTACCCATTGTTTTGTTCTCTGAATTTCTTCATTTGCTTTTATCTTTTGGATGAAAATCAAGGCCTAAGGCCTGATTCACTCATATATTGTTACTCTTTTACATGATCATAATAACTTCAAAGAAGTGTCTTGAATCAAATCTGGGAAAATTATTATCCGAGTGAATGGATGTGTTTATGCACTGCTGGTTTCAGACAGCTGTTCATTAGGAAAAAAGTATTTCCTATTGTAGATCCTGCTGTACGGTTGCATAAAACTGTACCAAAGGACGCTTTTTCTCCTCTTTGTGACGAGGGAGGAAAATAAAGCACAGGTCCTTTGGCAACAAGATAAGCACAGCGTCTTCCTGACAACAATGATAAAGCAAGAATGCTTCAACAAAAAAGAGAGCAAAGGGATTAAAATCCATTACATATTCCAATAAGCTTTAGAGGCCCGCATGATTATGGGGGATGATAAACTTTTAGATGTAACAAGTCTCTCAAAAGCACAGATTCACAGCATTCCTGGCAAAAATCACCGGGGTAGAAATCTATGGTATGCTAGGGAACAAATTCTGGTTCAAGAGTGAGGTGTTGGAAAACTCTGTTTTCCTCACTCTAGCTGAATTCAAAACATATCAAAGTCAGCCCTTTGCTCTAGATCTCAATTCCCATGCATTTTTACCATGTTTTCTCAGTTTAAAATTATTTGACAAAGTTTTCTGAGCAGTATAATTTCCACAGGGTACTATGCTTGATAATGTCTTATTTCACACTGATGGGCAAAATCTGCTCTTT
>NW_010432801.1:7725-12999 GCF_000710305.1 Buceros rhinoceros silvestris
TTCCCTGCCTCCTCAAAAGGATGCAGAACAAGACCTCTCTATAGCTGTGACAATAGCTCAGTCTGAACTTCATCATCTGAGTGGATTTGCACCTCACAGCAATTTTTGCAGTTAAATAAAGCAGTAGAAAGTAATAACATCTAATTGCAATGCTGGTCAAAGCTTGTCTCAGACAGGCTGTGTAATAGGAAAACTACATAAGCAAAGCAAATCCTTTCAGAGTCAACCGTGATTTAGGGAAAGTGCATCATCTGGCAAAACATTCATTCTTCATTGATCAGCTGAAATACCTCTTGCCTAATCGAGTAAACAATGAAACCAGCTCAAGCTAACTTTAGGAATATGATCCTAAGCAGATTGTTCCCACTTTCATGTCAATAGCAGTGCTAGAATTATAAATATTTGGTATTTTTATTATAAATAGAAATTGCTTCTAATAGAGAAAATAATTAATTAGTCCTATAATTAATTAGTATTAGTATTAATTAGTATTAGTATTAATTAGTACTATAATATGTTGAGAACTTAGTTCCTCGTTTTCAAAGGCTTATTACTTGACTATCCTACAGAAAAGCAGGTGGTTAATGTGCAATTGTATCTAGGCACATATTTCTGGGAGGAAAAACTGATTCTGGCTAAAGTCAGTATCATTAAGGACTTTCGCACACGATGCCTCAAACAAAATCTGCTTTGGTGGAAGTTAATGATAGGATGCACGTTCATTCCTTATTGTCAATATCAACATCACCTTGTGCCTATTGCACTTTGGGTGTGTTTTAACAAAAACATGTGCAGTGACACAACCTTCAGGAAGGAAACCAAGCTGAACTGGCTATGGAATAGGTGTAACTTAATAGTGAAATATGTTGAGAGCATCTCATTGCAGATCAGTGGTATCCTGGATAATTCAATCAGTTCCACTGTCAGCACAAGTCCCCAACTTTCGGATCAAGGAGGTACAGCCTGAATGCAGAGAAGTTGTCTATTAGCTACATTTATACTTATTTGCCAAGATACTAGAAGACAGAGTTCTTGTTGCTGACACATGGCTCTCAGCTGCTTTCTGGTGGAAGTGAGGCAGACTGTGACTGCTGGTGCTTGCTGGGGTCTAACCTTGACTTGTGTCAAAATACATCTGGACATGCACTCAAAGCCTAAAAAATATTCTCATTTCTGGAGTCTGGGTGTAGCCTAAACAGAAAGTAAAGAATGGGTCCAAAAAGGTATTTAGAAGACTGAGTTTCTATTCATGTTCTGTTAAGAATTGTAATTAAATATCTAATTGTCTTCATGTGCCTTCCTACAGTAAATGTAACAGCACAGTGCTGTGGCATCTTTACCAGGTGCGACTCCTACAAAGGAAGCTGCTGCCTTTCATTTCAGCTGCAGTTTCTAATTGGTTTAAATCGTCTGTTGGTTTAGAAGGTATAGTATTATTACAGTCTCTTCGGTACAGATCCAGATGCAATATGTATTTTGTGTGCTGTTTAAATACATTATATATTAAAAAAAAGCAAAAAGACCTCACACAATATGAAATGCCACGATTAATGTCTCCAAAAGCCTTCCTAATTCACCTTTACTGGGTGTATACTTAGTGATACATTTCTTAATTATATGATGCAAACCATTATTTTCCCCTTGGAACCCAGCCTTTTCCACTAAGCCTTGCCCTGAAGGACTTTGCCATTGTTGCAGATGAAAGAGCACATTTCTCCCAACATGTTCCTGAAGCCATTAAGACTAATTAATGCTGTAAGTAACCAGCAAAACACGCCTACTGGCATAGATTACTGCTTCAGGACTGGATTTTGCAGTCCCTGCAAAAGCAGGCTCTAACCAACAGGCACCACTAAGGAGCAGTGCAGCTACAAAATACCTAAATCAAGGTAAAAATCCATCCCCTCCGTCTTCAAAGCCAGCCTGCCCGCATGCTCGCACACCTTCCCTTCCGTGTCTGGTCTGAGATGGTCCAGTGGGACCCTTTCCTTAGTTCTTCCCCTTTTATTAGCTGCACGAGAGATCATGGGGGCCAGCGATGGCTGCTTTCCCTAGGTTTGTTTGACTGAGATTTTTCACAGAGTTAAAAAATGGACTTGATTAATTCTTGTGACTGAAGTTGATTTTACTTGGTAAAAGTTAAAACAAGAAATACTGGAGAGATAATTTCTATCACTGAATAAATGCGCTTTCCATTTTTTTCTGCTTTGCCATGTTGTACTTCTAGAAAAAGATTGTAGTAATGAATTTATCAGCAATTTTTCTATAATCTTATTAAATACATTATTTCAAGCTTCAACATGCATAAAATCTATTTTTGCAATGCTATTAAAAATACTTTAAAAATATGCATCTATATTCAATCACTCAGAGTCTACCCAAGTATTGCTTTGTTCTTGAAGAATTTCAAAACTGCAGCAGGCAATCCTTTATGTAATGTACAAAAGTAAATGATTCTAATATTTGGAAAATATCAGAATTTTCACATTTTAATACCATTCAACACTGCCTTCCAAGTCTTCAGAATAACCAAGGGGACAATAGATTATTCCTTCTTCAACAATGGAGAAATGGACACCTCCAGACACATTTGAGTATTTACTTATTTTGAAGGAGTAGCAACTAAAAAGAAAACCCCGTCCTTTCAAAATACCTAGTAATTGTTTTCCCAACTGAAAGAACTAATATATCGCTAGAGAAATAAGGAGCTTTAAGCCCAACATGTCTAGACCAAGCTTTTTACTGTGAGTGAATCTTGGAAAGCAAAGCTTCTATTTGATACCTGAATGCTGTCGTTTGTGTGAACTGAGAACACTCCAGGCTGCTTTGCTCCTATCACAAAAACACTCCTGGTTTTGGTCATTTATATTTCTTAAAGAGGAGGAAAGAAAAAAAATACCAAACAACTTTTATCCTAAGTAGCTATGCTGCAACTATTTTTACTTCATTTATAGCCTATTATTAGCAATTGGTGGAAATTTTTCCTACGTATAAACAAAGGGAGTCTTACGGCAATTAGTGCTATCTTTAGAAATGTATGAAAAATATTTTTTCTACTCACTGAGAAAGCGTGACCCCTTTTTTATGATACAATTATCATGATTCTTTAATATTACCATTACAGTCAACACATGTAAGCATACAACTTTATCAACAAAAAATACATAAATACATAAAATTGAAACCCAACACCAATAGATTACAAAGAAGCCATTAATGGTCTGGTCTTGTTTTTTTTCTGTGAACTTTTTTTTCCTGAATGAAAATATCCAAAGAGCTTTGGTAAGCCTCCTATCTAGAAATTTCTTTCCCGTGCCAGGAGCTGGCTGGCTATCACATTTCAAAGCCATTACACTGCACACAGTATGCCACTATCCTTTCCAATCAATTTGGAACTCATTTGTGGTTGATACAGTCATTAACAAATATCTTTAGAAGTTTGCATCCTTACATGCCATCGCCTCACCTGGCACATGAATGGAAAGACACCTGGGGGAGTTCAAAGTCTTAACAGGTACAGGGATTAATTGTAAGAAATTAATTTCACATAAGGAGGCTAAACATCTTTGCTCTCTTTATAAGCAGTAATCAGGAGATGCTGCTTTTAAGAGTTACATGAACCAGAAGTCAAGCTCTGCAGGTGTTCTGAACTACCTGGACAACGTTCATTTTCTCCACTGAAAACAAAGCAGCAAAAAACATGAGTCTCCCTTCCCTAAATATAAGTTCTCCAAAATCATGAACCCACATCCTCAGTTCTGGTTTAGGTCTACAGGGTAGAACAATTGCAATGCTTCTTTCCACTTCTTTTATTCGAAGGTATATGTTTTGTTAAAGTATTAATTTTTTTCAAGCTGAGTTATACATAGAAAGCAAGATTTAATGAACAGCCACACTCCTAGAGTTAGTTCTGCTCTGCAAATTTTTGAGCGCTTAGTAGAACCTTCCAATTAGTCATGTGAAAAATAAACAAAATCAGGAACACTCTTAAAAATACAGGATGAGTGTTCAATACCTGGAACAAATCAAAGAAAGGAGGGATAAATTTGCACCCCATTAGGGAAATTTCCATGCATAAACAGCATCTTAAGAGCTTATGTATTTCTTCCATAGCATTAGTCTAACAGGGTTTTGATAGTTCAAATCTGCACCTACACCAGGTTTACATCATTCAGAAGCAGCTCACAAGCAATCAGTTTCTTTAAATTTCTTGGTACCATCAGTAACCAGTAACTTAAACAGTGTTTTAACATGATAGAAGGGCTGTAAAGAGTAGATTACTTTCTCTCTTGGAAGGAAAACATTTTTACATTGGATAATTTTCAGAGGTTATTTTTAGCTTGGCTGAATAGTTAATAGAGTTTCAGTGTTTATGAGATTAATATAAATCAGGGAAGAAGGTGGCTTAATGATTCTGGTGGCACAGGGCCATGGAATGCACATGCTGCCTGCCTTAAAAAAGACACAAAAATGCATTCCTCTCACCATGGCATCCCCAGAAAACCTAAAAGGGAAAATATTTTTGTTTCATTTGAAATTCAGCCCAGGAATTCAGATTTCTAAATACAGACTGCTAGTTTGTGCCTTTAAAGAGGTGCCACCCCGGAACCCACGTTAAATAGCTGTGTGCATTTTTGATGGTTGTTTCACTGAGAGGCCTGTGATTGCCAGGGCGGTAATAGTGCGGTTTAGCATTGAGGACCACAGTGGATTTCCTTAAAACCAAGCAGTCTGCCCCATTCTGGCTGAAGAGAAGGAGGAATCAAGCCCTTCGTGTAGTTGCAGGTGATGACAGTGACTGCCTCGTATCTCATAATAAAGCCAGGCAGATCCTGGTTCACAAATACAGTGGTTAGGTTTTGGGTTTTGGTTTGCTTTTTGTTTGTTTGTTTGTTTTCTTAATTATAAGCTGGAGGAATACACAACAGGAGTTAAGAGAGACAAAGAGAGAAAGTTTATTGGCTGAAAAGCTCTCAGGAATGACACATGTGAAGAACACTTCTGTTGTAGTCCAGAAAACAAACCTTTGTCCGTAGACCAAAACTGTGTACAAGACTGTATCATAAATATACGTCATTTTTGTAGGTTCTTCATCTTCTTAAAAAAAGGAATGAAAGCCACAAATCTGCCTGGCAAGGCACCTACGTAGAATACGAATGGCAAATGATGAACTGGAGAAAAGCCCTGTGCCTTCAGCTGCGGGGCAGTCACTTCTTAGGAAATACACTTTACAGGGATGGACCTTGACAACTATACCTTGAAGACTTCAGCAGG
>NW_010432801.1:13093-19690 GCF_000710305.1 Buceros rhinoceros silvestris
GAAATAGGACTTATTTGACAAATAGCAAATGTCTCCATCTAAACTATTCAACTAAAATCACTTCACAGTTAATGGCAAAAGAAAAAGAAAGAGTTCACTAGACTCAATGCATCTCGCCAAAATATGCCACTTTGACTACAAAAGGAGGTATGATGCCTGTGATCAGCCTCCAGGTAGGTGAGAAGGGTTGCTGAAAGTAGATTATATCAGTAGTAAGTTGTTAGGTTATGTTGAAACGCTGGAGCCTCCAAGATGCTTCAGAGAGATAAGATGAACTGCCTGTAAGAGGTAACCTCATGCATTGCAGAAAGTTAGATCAGTAGCTTAGACTAGATGCGTATTCAATAGTTAAAGATAGATTAAATAATCTGCCCACCTCAGCTGTGTTTAAGAGGATACCATTAGTAGTAAAGCCCAGAACGGAGACACTGGCTACAGACACTGTCCACAGATATGGATACTTTTCCCCATGTTCCAGTAAGTGATTTGCTGTATATGATCATGTTGTATTCAGGCAGGACTCTCAGCCTGTTGCCTGACTGAATCATGAGAGGGAACAATACAGTATAACCTGTAATTTTAAATACAGCAGAAAAATTGTTCCAATATACTTAAATGACTATCAGGAAATGCAAAGCATCACAGACAGACATCTGTATCGTATGCAAGAAGAATGGTTGGGCTACTTCTGTTTGGCTGCTTGCTTGGAAACACCTAATATAGAACTAGTATTTATGAAACACTGGATCGCTGTTCTCTGAATATCAAACTGATATGAGATATGTCAGATTAAGCGTCCACTAATTAAATAAATCAAAAGATGAATGCTGATTCAATTAAGAGTAATTTTAGACAAGAGTTGGCACTTGCACAAGCAATGAACAGCTCTGGGTTTCTGATTTTCAGAAAAGGTGCTTCATGAATATCGCAAAGTCTTAAAGACTTCCTAAACAGACTCTGAAAATCTTGAATAAAAGCTATGTTCTAACATATTTTACCGAAGTTTTTAGGTAAGAAAATGATGAACCCTCATGTTAGTACTAACATTCACAACCACTTATGCTATGTTCATCGGAGTTAATTTACTGAAAAGAGATACACCGCAGTTCTCTACTTCGTACATGACACTTTCAAATATGTTGATATCTCCTTGTCCTTGTTTTGTTGCAAGGACAGCAATGAGCTGTTGTTTGGATATGGAACACAGAGAAAAGTCTTAATCTTTGTTCCTTTGCTACGAGGACTTCAGATTACCTCTGTCCTTAAACAGATATAAACAGAAATCATCTTGACTGTGGAAAAAGTAATGGCCTTTATGTTTAAGAATCCACAGTTTAGAATAAATTGAAATAACACCAGCCAAAATATTGTAAAATTCCTACAACTAAGCTATTTCACTCGACAAAGTCTTTCTCGGTGCCCATTTGCTGTGCACCTGCGTGCATGAAACGGCTGAACTACAATCCTGTGTGACATTAGAGAAAATGTGCTATTGTATTCCTGAGGCAGAAAACTCATGTCACAAATGAAAAGAACTACATATCATTGTACAAGATGTTCTTTAATCATGCAAGGGTGATGCAGCTATGTTCCTTGCTCTAAATCATGAGTTTCCTGCAGTTGTTTTTTTTTTTTTCCTGGATAAAGACAAAACAAAAAAGAAATTAAACTAATTTTAATTATTAGCCGTAAGTATTTTAAAATGGAGCATTTGGGTTTTTTTAATCTCTTGTCTGACTGGAGCCCAAAACATTTAATGAATTTTTAAAAGACAGTATTATTATGGATGATACTATACTAATTACAGTATAGTACAGGCATTAGTGGATAGTGTTCCTTAAGGAGTACTCTTAACTGTATTCCTGCTATATCACTATCAGTGGATACTGAAATAATGAGCAGCTTAAGTAAACTAGCTACTGCTTGGTTAGTTAATCTCCATAATAACGTTATGCTGTTTTCCATGGGATTTGTGTTTATACAAAGATGGGAAGTCTGAGTAAAGACCTAGAGACTTAATCTTAGGTATTTCTTTCTGCTGTTTTAATTGCTGCTGTTTTACTGAATCCTTCAAGCTTTGCCTTCAGTTGAGCAGGGAGTCCATGGGAATTTAATGTATGCTTAAAAGATTTCTGAAATTATGGCATTACTAGTTGCTTTTTAAAATAAGCTCTTTCAGAGTTTCTCCACCTCACAGGATAATACGCTGAGAAATTTGGTTTTGTAACATCACTGTTTCATTTGAGGGTATCTCTGACTGCTTCTCTCATTCTGTCCTAACAAAGTTTTATGTTGGTTTATTAATCACTCATTTACAAATGCTGCCTAGACATCTTTGCTGCTGACTGAAACTTTCGGTGCACACACCCTCAGAAACTAGTTCACAGAAAATTTGATAAGTAATATGATAACAGTAATTACTATATGAAAGCTAGACCAATCAGCAATAATGATCTCCAGATGAGGACAGATTATCCACTAGCTCCATCACCTCGTGCCCTACAGTCACAGAGCAGCACAGTAACACTCGGTGTCTGTTACCAGCTGCAACTATCTCCTAGTATGGTGAAAGAGCTCATTTCGTTCACCAGCTCTGCCCTGAAGAGAGAAAAGTCTGAGGTTGCTTGTATTCCTTCATCACTTTATACGGAAGGAATTCAGGGACAGTTCCAAAAAAGTAGTTAGACAACAATAAACCATCATAGGAGTTAAGCATCTAAACAGTTGATGCGATTTTTCCCTCCAGATCTTGTCCCCAAATATTGTAGAGAAAAGTGTCAATATAAATCCTGGAGTACTGTTCTCCAGAACAGCACCAAAGAGAAGGAATACACAGGTGCTCTTTAAGGCAAAATTACATAATTCAAGCACACACTGGAAGACAGAAGAAATCATTCAGTCGCCCCAAAACTCTGGGTATATGAATCAGATTTGGGTTTGCAAGACTCATGTACAGCAGATCATCCAGTCCTTGACTGAAAAATGTACTTAATAGTTTTCCTTCAAGTTGTTTACAAGATGTGTCACCATCCCACTGACAGAAATTGTGCAAAAGCCGTTCCAGTTGCAGAGCGTTTGGATGTACAAAAGTTGCTTCCCTACCACAACATACTCATAGTCCTGGAAGACAACTGGTGAAGGTGGAAAAGGACAAAGACTGTAAAAATATTACTTAGCACGATAGGCACTGGTCGCAACATATTTATAAACAAACATTATTGAATTGATTTTAGGGACTACGTAAGGAGGCATTTTAAGGGCTAGACTTGAAGGGGGATAATGAATTATCTTTATATGAGCTCCTCCCAAGCACAGCGGACAGAGGAAAGAACAAAAGCTTATTTCTGGAGGATTTATAAACATTAATGGATTTTATAAACAAAATTGCTGTCTCTTACACACAGGAATAGAAATCAGTGAGAAACCAAGGAAAGGATAACTGTTTTTCTTTTAAAAGTATCTCATTTTTCTGTTAATGCAATGGTCTGGGTAAAGTCAAGAAAATTACTCTAGTGGTGACAATTTCTTCACATTTTATCTTTACCCTATCTTCAGCCAGTGTTATGCATAGGATGCCACATTGAATTTTTCCGTTTGTTGAAGAGTTCTGAATCCAGCCCATTCCAAACTCACAAGGCTGTACCCTATCTATAAATACCACACTTTTCTGAAGCAGGATGCTATCATTTTATCACAGTGATGTTTTCCTAAATATTTCCTAAATAACTAAACATTCTTTGTGGCAGGAACTGCTACATTTGTCTTGATCCTATCCACAGGCCTGCAAGGTTAGCCCTTTCAGATGTGTCTATGGATGCTCTCTGACAGCATTTTGTATCCCCATCCTCCTACCTGCTTGTGCCCAGTATTCGCAAAGTAGCTCACTGTACAAGTTATCAGGCCATTTTAGGAAGGACACAGGCTGAAGTATCAGCCACAAGACAGTGGATCATCATACCCTGCCCAGACATGGTCTATGCAGACGAATAGCCCACACTCAAGATTTCCCTTGCAGTATGTCCCTAAGATCATTTAAACTCTGCCCCTGAGAATGGACTAGCATCTGAATGGCTTGGGTAGGAAGCAAGTCTGGATTTGCTCAAGCAAATGGATAAAGATTGCTACTTAAAATCCATGACAACCTACCTCTCTCCTTGATACAAGTACAGAACTGTTTTATACAACATGAAACAGCCCCAGGGAAAGAAATGGGATATATATTCACACACTGTCGTCACCAAGAGGCTCTCCTGTGAAAGGACATCCCCTGTCAAACCCACTGCTTGGCTTGAGAATGGGAAATGGAAGCGTGGCCTCCAGCCTCTCTGGGCATGCCATGGTGACTGGCATTAGTGTGGAAAGCAGATGTTCCTCAGTCTCACCTCTATGAACAGACCTGTATCTCCTACAGCCTAGATCTAAATATGCTCACAATCATTGAGTTTCTTTAGGATATTAACAATGGCAGCAATTTCTCCTTCCATTCGCTTGATTAAACAGAGGGAAGGAGGTAGAAAAAAGATGAGAGACATAAAACTCCAGATGCTGTTGACACTAATGTCTGGTTCCACCAGAGGATTTGAACACTGAAGCAGTGACAAATTATAGTGGGGTCCCTATGGCAATCCAGATTGCAAACATAATGCCATTGAGGAAGAATAAGGACTAGAATTCATTAACATGAATAGCAAATGAATTCATGACAATTTCCACTGGTCTTTTCAAAGGATGTGAATACATCTGCAAGAAATTAAGATGACACATCAGTGTAACTCATTCATTAATAAAGTCTGGTATTGCACATTTGTTGCAAAATTTGTCCCAACTGTTACCAGTGGTTTTTAATTCTGTAACAGTACTTCATTAAAACCATAACACAAACATCTCTAGCAAAAGAGCACTAGCTAGTTTGCTGACTATTCTGTAGGTGATTTACTTATTAGTCCAAACTTACTTTGGTGTAGAAACTGAACATCAGTTTTAAAACAAATAGGTATTTAATCATTATATACATTTATGAGAGAGTTACAGTCACCCAGCCCTCTTTAGGGCTATACAGAAATCAATTTTACATTAACAAAAACCTATTAAAGGATCTTTGTGATCCAAGCAAACGTGGAGAAATAATGCCACCAGGAAAGCAAACCCTAAACAGAGAGCGAAGCCAGTAATAACATACCAAAATGTGGTGGAGTCAGTGCAGTCGATGCTGTATTCCCATGACTGTGGAGTCATGGCTTGCCCATTTTTAAGGGCAGACTGTCAGGATAAAACCTGAGAAGAAACACAGATAAGTAGACTTCATGCATTTTAACTTGGCTGATATAAAGAGTGTCACTAGCCATGTGATATAAAACATGGGCTTACGCTTTGCTATTCTACAGCAGTGCATACTGAGCTGTGCCTCTCAGCTCTGCACGTGTATCTCTGTTAAATATACCTGACAAAAATCTTGCAACTGCAAGAAACTCAAGCTGTGTATTTACATGTCCCCATGCAAATGCGCCAAATGCCTACCGAGCCAGAAGGCCTGCATTAGGACATAGCATAAAGGCATTTGCATGTGTGAGATCCGCAAGACGCTGTGAAGACCATCCCATGTCCATCTCCAGTGCCCTGTTTTAGCACCTTGTGAAGCCAAATGGAACAAAATGTTGAAGCCTGGTTTCTGCGGGCGACTCCACAGCCCTCCATCGAGTGCTGCTAATGGGGAAGCTGTAGCTTCCTTGGGCACTCCATTAAGTCTGTCCATGTAAGGCTCAACACGAACAAATGTTCAGAGTATTGTGGTCTTATTTATTACACTAAAAATAAACACTTATTAAAGCTGCATCTTAAAAATATGTATTTGATTTTTCTAGTGAGGAAAAAATTGAGAGAAAGAGAAGTTATAAATCCTTAGTGTACACTCAAGAAAACCACCCATCATTATAAACTTAGTGTTTCATGAGCCACAAGGGAAAATATGAGAAAATGCAATATTAATTTAAACCAGCAATACTTCATATTGACTACAAACAAAACCAACGGCAAAATTAATCCACAATTTAATGACAAAGTTGTAATTCTTTTCACTGTGATAGATGAGTGTAACTGAACAAATTTATGTATGTTGCTAAGAGCCAACAAAAAACATTCAGAAGACAGTCTGTGAAAATGAAGAAAACAATCCGGATATTTCCCCATGAACCATTAGTAATAACTATAAATATTTGCATTAACATGCTATTTATTTGGTAGTTTTTCTGCTAGTTATCAAGCACCATCTCAGCTCTGAGGAGAGGGCTGGAAGGACAGGCAGAAAAGTAAAACAAGTCACTGATAGGCTGCTGTTTGAGACAAGCATCCAGCTCTTACCAGGTGTCCTCTGCTCTAGAGGAATCCTCACTGCAGGTGTGGGCTGCTCTTCTGCAGCAGCGAAGATGGTAGTCAGCGAGCTGAGAAAATTCCTCCTTACTGCAGGAATCATGCCAGTGGCGTCTGTTTCTTCGTCCATGCCACCAATGGTACGATCTGCTCTACAATCTGTAGGTACCTGGACTCAGTTGCACAGAGGTGCTTAGATGATGATGTTAAGGGTCGAGGGACCGATATACC
>NW_010432802.1:0-210 GCF_000710305.1 Buceros rhinoceros silvestris
AAAAAGAAAAAAGGGGGGGGAAAGCTTTTTTCCATCTCAGTTGCGACAGTGATAAGGGGTAGGGAACATCTCATACCTGGTGTGAATGCTAATCAGCCAGGAGTTCTCCTTTTTTCCCAAGACAGGGAACTGTTTCCTTCCAAATTTATTAGAACCTCCTCCACTGCCTCTTTGAAAAACCTTCTTTGTCACCCTCTTCCCAAGTCCTGA
>NW_010432802.1:440-3013 GCF_000710305.1 Buceros rhinoceros silvestris
CCCCTCCTCCTTTCTCCTGTCTCTGTCTCTTCTGAGTGGTCTATTGATAAGTCCCTAGAGGCACTGGGTCAGCCTGCCCGTAGGAAACCAGACACAATGCACAAATCTCCGAGTGCCATTCTGCCATCAGCAAGCAGACCACGTTTAGGAGAGAGGAAAAAAAAAAACCACACATACACACACACACACACAGAGTAGAGCAAAAGACAGAGAGAGAGAGAGGGAGAGTGTGAGAAAAAGACTGATTGGAACAGGAGGGAGGGAGGGAGTGAGCGAGAGAGCGAGGGAGAGAGAGCGACACTGCCAGTCAGGTTAATCATCCCTACTTTAATTAGCTGTTCGGCTTAGACATAAAACAATTGAATTTGAATGATCTGTCAGTGGGCTTGGCTGAACCAAAGGGGAAATGCGAATATTACAAAAAAGACTGTTGGTGTATTCAGATAAGCTCGCTGGGAAAATCCTCAAAGGATAACTATTAAAACTTACCACCAAACAAAAAGTACAGATTCAAACAGCATTATACAGAAGCCCTCTCCAAAAAGCTGGGAGATCCTTTCTTTCTCTTTTTTACACACCATGGCAGCTCTTGCAGAAATAAACACCTGCACCTTCCCACAGCCGTCAAAGATTACCTGTCCTGCGGGGTGGGGAAAGGAGCGCCAGTTTGCCTCCCACTTCGGATCAGTAAAAGCGAGACCACGCTGCCCTTCAGCTGAATTTTCCTGATGGATCACCGGAATGTTATGATTCAGGGACTACACAAGCTCCGAGAGCACATCCTTCCAATACATGTCTGCACAGAGAGACAAATCAAGTACCTGCCGGATACAGAGATGCTGTAAAAAGGCAATGCCGTGTATCGGCATAGAGAAGACCCAGGCACTGGGCAGGGGGAGAAGTTGCACCCCAAAGCACGCAGCAAAGCAACCTATTCCTTCTACCCTGTACTGCAAAACAAAGTGGAGTTCAAATGGATGAATCCTGGGGATAACCAGCGCAGTGGCAGCGCTGTGTGGCAGGCAAGGCACAGATTTACGACACTTCTGCAAAGTCTGCATCTAAGAAGGTGTGGGGCAGGTGGCCTCTCCCTGCAAAAGGGAAGGCAGCAGATAACGTGCTGCTGTGAAAGGGAGCTTCCAGCATGTTCAGCCTCGGACATCACACCCGCTGTCCAGCAAGATCATCTCCTTGTAAGGAAAAGTTCCTTCCAAGAACCTGCTTTGCGTTTCAGGGCACATGGGCTCTAATGTCCCCTCCCAAGTGAACAGCAGCAAAGACGGGAGTGTGAATTTATTGTGCAAGGAAGGTATATTCTCTGTGTTTTAAATATATTCCCTGTATTTCATACAGTGCTTCAGCTACAGCAGTAAATCCGTAATACCTGATCAGCTCTGTGAACATCTGTTGTACATAAACTTTTAAATGGGCATGGCTAACCTGCAAGCATCACTCAAAAGCATGGAAAGCAAGTAGAGGAGGAATTCACAAAGTGGCTGACTGCTGGCCTTTGAGAGGGAGTGCTGGGATTCTCCCCTTACTTTGCATTTTGGGTACAAATGCTTAAGGAAGGAAGAAGTAAAATGCAGAAGCTCTAGCATCTTCTTTATGTTAATTTCATCATCTTTTCTACATATGTATCCAAGCAAAGCTAGCATCAGTTTTTATGTGTTTCACCATTAATGGAGAGCTGACAGGAGGTATCAATATTATTATTTCCCTCTGCTATGGGAAAAGGTGGGTTCCTGCCCTTTTCCACCTTTTAAAACACTGTGTGCTGACTGGCTGTGTCCCATCTGTCTGCCTTCCAGCCCACTGGGGCAGGTTGACTCAGCACAGATTACAGGGAAGAACCAACTAGGGTCAACAGGAGAGGAATGCACTGCAGATGCAAATGGGACATTGGACTTATTGAGGTCTGTTAAATGCTACTTATGAGTTGTCTCCCCAAAATAGAAATTGCTCCCATTTGAAATATTATAGGATTATGGGAGGTAAGGGACTATCAAAGAATGGAAAAGGAGATTTCAGAGAAGTATAGTGTCATCAAAGGCTTCAACTCCTTTCCAGATGAAAAGATTTTGTAATGACACAGACAAGCAGTTTTCTCTTCCCTGGGTCAGTACCAAGCTAATAATCCAACAGGGCTGTAAAACAGCTCTGGGCTATGTTTCTAATGAAATATGCAGAGGAACTGACCACTTGATGCAGGGATCCAGTGGAAGAAACAGAGTGCAGTCATGTAATTACAGCCTATGGTAATGGTTCAAGGGGCCCTCAGTAAGGCTGCACAGTTAAGACTGTGGCATTTCCTAACTTTTAAGTACTTGACTTAGTAACATTAACATCACAGTAATGCATTTTCAGTATAATTTCTCAGTGTCTTCTTTTAAAGCCAACTTAAAAATCAAATGCTGTTCCATGTTGCTGCTGATGCTAAGGAGAGTTAGCACTTGTGGAGCTGCAATACGGAACTTCACCACTTCAGCCGGCAGCGTCATCGGCAGCATGAGTAGAACGGTGCTTACGAGGTGCTTAACCACTGGAAGACTGTGAGGCTACTTCATTCAGGG
>NW_010432802.1:3112-4947 GCF_000710305.1 Buceros rhinoceros silvestris
GCAGTGTCTTCCTGACAATGGAAATGCTGCGAGTCAGGAGCCCTAGGCTGACTGCCAAAGAGAGGAGCAAAGTGCACTGCCATGGGAAGAGACCCTTTGATCCCTGGAGGCCCAAACCTGCACCTCCTCTGTTGATGCTGGCTTTGGTTCCATCCCCTCCATTCAACTGACTCCATGGAGTTCCTCCTGTTTTCTACCCTTCTCTGTCTCATACTTTTTCTCTCTCCCTACACCACTCCTTGTCACAGTCTGTTCCTCATCCCACTGCCCTATAATGAGCATCCTCTCCAACATCTCTTCAACTCTGCTCTACCCCAGGCAGTGATGGACCCTGAGCACAGAAGCAAGCAAGCTGCTTGGCATGGTAAATTAGGACACGTGGTGTTCCAGGCTGCCTTAACTAGACCACTTCTTGCAAGACTGTTTAAAACTAACTCGGGTATCATAATTTGCAATCCACAGTGTAGACATATCAAAATGTCCTTGTTCTCATTTCCAGTGCTTGCTGCCATAGCAACCCCTGGTCAAAAGGAAATTTCCATTGATATCAGAAGGAGCAGCATTTCACCCAGGTGAGTTTTTACTATGTGGCACATATTTTTTTTGCATGTGTTCCTGATACGGTGATCCCCAAATCTCCTATAGTGTTTAACGTAGAAAGTGCTACTCTTAAGTCCTGCTGTCAGTAGGACTCCTTCTACTAAAAGCTATGCAAGTTTAAGACCACCTGATTTCTACATTTTTACCTAAATATCAACCAAGAGCAGATCTGAAGCCTAAATGCAAAAGGTCAAGAGCACCTCCAAAGAATGTACATTGTCTTCCCTTCCTGAGATTTTCTCATGGATTTTAATTTAGATATGTGATGATGATCTCCTTCTTTGCATTGCACCCTCCTGCTTGCTCCTCCTTCATACAAATCATTGCGTGCATCAGTGACGTTTAGCTAAAGAAGCGAGAATTGAAAGCTCAGTCTGATCAGCTGAATAAAGTTTGGTGTTTGCTATGGAAAAGGCAATGAGTGCTGCAGCAAACTTTCAGGCTCATGTGTATGATACCCACTCTGTAGGAATAAAAGGTGGCTACAGAATTGGAACCGATCTTTATAAGAACTGTACCTGGATTTGCCACTGGCAAATGGCAGGACTTATGAAAGGAAAAGTCACCAGAGCTGCTCCTCGCTTTTTGATTTCTACATGCATCATGTAATGCCAGCCAAAAGCAGGACATGAAACAACAGCAGACTGGGAAGGACCTGGAAACGGCAGAGGACTTGCTGCTTTAATGTATATAAAGTATTCTGCAGTGCAACTTGTAACACTCAGTACTGCTGACATGAGCTGACATTAATGGAAAATCAACAGATCTGGATGGCACAGAGGGGAATTTGGTTCCTTTGCAATGAAGGAGCTCTGCCTACCTGAAAAAATGGTATTTAACTATGTAATCTCAGGATAAGTTGTATAAATATATTCCTCCAGATTTATTGGCTTGTCTTCATAAACAGCTGTGAGCCTGTGCTTTTTGTTCAGAGATGTAAACCAGCACAGCATGTTGGAGAGGGTGAATATATGGTTATCATACAGTACATAAGAAATTGGAGAAAAAGACTGGGAAGTCCACCTGATACATAAATCTACTCCCTACTTAGCTTCAGGGTATGTAATCATTCTTAACTTGCACCACTATGCTGGGTAGATACCTTTGTATGCTAAAGTGAGTGAAGTATCATGCCTTGCATCTCACCTAGTTCATTTCTATCATACATACAGTTTGCTGGGGAAAAACAAAACAACTTCTTTGCTATTGCACTGATTACCAGAACTAGCCCCCTT
>NW_010432803.1:0-271 GCF_000710305.1 Buceros rhinoceros silvestris
CTGCACCACGGCCATGGCCACTCGCACGAGGACCTGTACCATGGTCACGGTCACCACGGCCACTCACACGAGGACCCACACCACGGCCATGGCCACTCGCACGGGGGCATGTACCACGGCCACTCGCACGAGGACATGTACCACGGCCACTCGCACGAGGACCTGCACCATGGTCACGGTCACCACGGCCACTCGCACGAGGACCTGCACCACGGCCACTCGCACGAGCGTTTACCCCCGGGTGGCACCACACCGCCAACGCGGCCGGGCA
>NW_010432803.1:501-811 GCF_000710305.1 Buceros rhinoceros silvestris
CCACGTCCCTGTGTCCGCCATTTCCAGTGTCCCCATGTCCCCAAGTCTCCAAGTCCCTGTGTCCCTCACGTCCCCGTGTCCCTCACGTCCCCATGTCCCTCATGTCCTCGTGTCCCCACGTCCCTCGTGTCCCTGCATCCCTTGTGTCCCTCATGTCCCCATCTCCCGTGTCCCATGTCCCTTGTGTCCCCATGTCTTGTGTCTCCACATCTCTATGTCCCCGTGTCCCCACGTCCCCATCTCCCGTGTCCCACATCCCCCACGTTCCCCATGTCCTGTGTCCCATGTCCGCCGTGTCCCTCATGTCCCC
>NW_010432804.1:0-220 GCF_000710305.1 Buceros rhinoceros silvestris
CCGGGGGGTGGGGGGTAAAGCCACCGTGGAAGGGGAGAACAGAAAGAGGGAGGTGGTAAGTAATCCAGCGACGGGAGATTAAGATCAAAATCCTCCCTGTTCCTCTTGTCTTCTCATTCGCATGAGGAGGGGAGAGAGAGGAGGTAAGGTGAAGGGGTAATTGATCCAACAAGAATAAAAATGGGGTAATTAATCCAGGGGGGCTACGGGTAAAACTCAG
>NW_010432804.1:392-877 GCF_000710305.1 Buceros rhinoceros silvestris
TCTCAGATGCCAAGCAAGAGAAGTAGGAAAAAATAAATAATCCAGTGGGGGCAATTAATCCAGAAACCTCCCTCCTCTTCCTCCCGTTTCTTTAGTCATCAGATGAGAAAGGGGCAAATTGTGGAATGACTGGGAAGGACCGGCTGTGGGAGAGAGAAAAATCCAGGCTCGTCTCTTCGGAGTCCGAGGGCAACAGGGTGGGGGGTCAGATTCTTCTCCCCCACTCCAAAAATATTCCAAATAAATTAAAATTTAAAATCATAAAAACAAACTTCAGGGGCCAGAAGCAAGGCGAGTCTGAAGAATTCGTAAAGGCAGGACAAGAAAAATTTCCTGCGGTGTACCCCAAAAAAACATCTGTGGGGGTAGGGGAGGGGGGAAGGTATTCCTTGAGAAAGGCCGCAAAAGTCTCCTTAGCAGCCCAGCGGGGGATTAAATTCCCCCGTGGAAAGTTCCCCCCCCCAAAACCGAAATATTCTTCGCAG
>NW_010432805.1:0-1030 GCF_000710305.1 Buceros rhinoceros silvestris
TTAACATTTGTGTTACTTTTAGCCAGGTGGCTTCTGGAACACGCCTGGTGGACTGTAAATTCGAGTGTCAACAACGATGCGGGCTGTCAGTCCCCAGAAAACTCCTCACCAGCTACTTGCCCACTGGTTATGAATTACTTAATAGGACAAATCCTCCGACAAACCATCACTCCTGCCCTCTGATTGCTGCTGCTGCTAGAGGGGCCAGAGGGAGAGCAGGTGGGCCTGAAAGATGGTCCATCCCCCATCAGGACCTAAAGGAAGGGGAGTGAAGCCACGATGCTCCCAAAAGAGGAAATTCCCTCCTCTCCTCCCTGCATTTGCTGCTCTCGCATTCTGGCACTCCCCAAACCCTTCTGGCAACTGATTTAATTCACTACTGCAGAAGCACAAATTCATTGTCCTTTTTTATAACCTAGATACAGTAGCTCACACAGGGGTGTGACAGGCTCCGGAGCCTGTGGGGCAGCACCAGTGGGAACACAGAATTGATAGCAGGAGCAAGTAAGCTCTTATGTTCACTCCTCAATAGATCTGCACCATGTATGGTTTGGGAGGGAAGTGGGTAAAACCCAGCTTCTATGAAATCAAAGGCTTTTGACTTCTAATGGAGATAGAGAATAGCATAGTTATTTGTGACACTAAGTGGGTGAGGGGTACAAACTTCAAAGTATTTGATTTTTCTCCAGTGACTGCTGAGAGCTGCTAATTATTTCAAGCATTCCAGAACTGGCTGGATATTTTCTCTCTTTTTCTATTCTGTAAGGACAGAAAGGATCAAACCTGATATTACAACTAAATATCATATGATATTTCTACAACCATGGCACTCTGACTGAATAATCAAGCAGAAGTTGAAAAGGGAAGGAGTTAAGCCAGACACATTTTTAAGACGTTGATGCTTCAGTCAGAATTCCCATGGAAAAAATAAATGTTAGTCTTGCCAGAGTGAATTGAGCATTTTAGAGATCAATTCTTCACATGTGGTCTACCTACCCAGCACAAGTCTTCAGGCAGCAATAGAGTAACA
>NW_010432806.1:0-776 GCF_000710305.1 Buceros rhinoceros silvestris
CTGTTTCGGAACCCCCTTACTTCACCACGCTTTTCGGTAGTACACTCTGCTATAACTTTTGATGTACCATAATTTTATGGAAATGTAGTATTTTCAGATTAAACTGTCACTTCTGACATGCTCGTCGTACAAGAACTAGAAAACACTCACATTTAGGATTACTGTGTTTAAAAATGTATATGTACATTACAGCCCAAGACTGTCTAAAACAAATTCTCCAACTCATGAGTCTAAATCTACCGTTAGGCATCTCTCCTGCACTCATCAGCCTGAACACAAGAAAAATGGAGAAGCCTCAGGACTTACGGAACTGTTTAAACATCTTGCCTATGTATTTCCTGGTTCTGACAATGCATCAAGTGAATATCCCAGGGCAAAATTAGACTGTCGTAAAGATGGCAGAGAATAAAGCCTACTCCTGCTCCCGAAGCGTGAAATACTGCCAGTTACTTTATTAACAAAGGAGTTTACCTTCAGTTTTCTCTTCTACCCACTGGTTAATTTCTTTCCTGGCTTCATTACAAGCCTGAAGAAAATCAACTGCAGCCAAATCAGCTCCATATAATTTCTGAGTATTAGTCAGGAAATCCTAGATTTTGGAATGATAGGAAGAACTTTCATTGCATGCAGATAAGAAATCCTCTCTTTCAGAATTACATGAGGTACACGTCAAACAGATTATCACCTGCTCTGAGGTGAGTCTCTAACAGTGGACTGCCTGGGGAGTTTCTGGACTTGGTGGTTCCTGCCACCCCCCTACCCCCTTGACCTCCCCC
>NW_010432806.1:873-2110 GCF_000710305.1 Buceros rhinoceros silvestris
CCACCCCCCACCAAGTAAACCTCACAGTACATCTGCCACATATAGAGCTCATGGGGCGCTCACTGCAGGTGTTCCCACATTGACCTGTCATTCTCTGGAAAAAGTACACCTAGGATAAAACAAAACTCTCCGAAAGAGCTGAAGAGGGATAGAAATAGCAACCTAGGTGCACACAAAGGCTTAATTCACTGGTGAAGAGGTGTGTTGTTTAGTCATGTGGGACATCCCCTCCCAAATAAATAAGTGTTTTCAAA
Organism: Buceros rhinoceros silvestris; assembly: GCF_000710305.1. NCBI lineage: Eukaryota > Metazoa > Chordata > Aves > Bucerotiformes > Bucerotidae > Buceros > Buceros rhinoceros. Next base: position 1,128 of record NW_010432806.1, read on the forward strand.
AATATTTAACCATAGTGGGACTAGACCAATGAAAATCCTCAACAGCTGATTGTCACAACCGTGGAGCTGGTTGCATCCTGAAAAGCTGGTGGCAACAGTGGGATGTTATGATAATGTACACTAAGAACCTAGTCAAGGGATTTTCTCTTGAGCCTCAGTGCAGCAGAACCAAACAAGCAATGAAAAGGGTTTGCTGTGTAACATCCTCTAGGCGAGATGCACAGATGCCTACAGACACAGAAATGCATACAGGCGATGCTTCTGTCAACCGCCCAGTAACATTAGAAACACACCTCGAAATATTTCTACTTCAGAAATACTCAAACAGCTGCATTTTCCCACGAGGTCCCACCACGCCATCACTATCTGCACCAACATACCGGCAAAAAGCTGTAGGACTTCTCTCCGAAAAGCCGATTGGCAAGCCGTAAGAGATAGGGAGCATCGTGTCTGTTTATAGCCCTAGTCAGAGTCTGAAATCTCGAATGAATTCCTTCAACTCCGCCAAAATGAAGTGTCTGAAAGAAGAGAAGTGAATGAGCTGCTGCTAATTCTGTCTTGAAAGAACATGTGGTGTATCTCTAGGGTGGGTAGGCTGAAGGAAGAGAAACACGGAAGCTGGAAGCTGCTTAGATACGGTAAACCTCAAGGAATGAATGAAGCTGTTTCTTGGAGCTACGCCGCCTGTGTCAGGCACTCGTATTAAGCTCCTGGTTTCTACGTAGTCACAGCTGATGCTGTGGATCACAACCCTCAGTCCTGTCCACGTGACATCTGCATGTCTCCCTGCCATGGACCACTGGGCACAAGGGCTCACTCTCAGGTGAGGAACTGAGAGAGAAACAATGCCACAGAGACACTTCAGCTTTCCTGCTTCCCCCTCTGGCCCAAGGGAACCTGGAGTTTCGCTTTTCAGAACACACAATCAAAACCAGCACAGGTGAGGGCTTAAGAAACCTTGGAACAATGATCTTTTATGTTTT
>NW_010432807.1:0-372 GCF_000710305.1 Buceros rhinoceros silvestris
CGAAATCGGGGAGTTCGTGGGGGACCCGTCCTGACAGCGCGCTGGAGGGCACGGAGACAAGTTCTCTCTGGTAGTCGTTTACTTCAGGTTATTTTTATTAGAAAGTTGTTGCAAATTCAAGACACGAAATCACCACTTTCAGAACACATTAGACTAAAGGGAGGCAAAAGCTGATTTCAGCAACAGAACAATTTTTTCTTTTTCTTTCAAAGAAAGCTGCCATAGAGGTAATTCTGCTACAGACATAAATCGGCACGCCAGTTCTGTCCAAAATCAATTTGTGCTATAGAAATAAATACGTTATGTTGGAAGCAGTTTGTGTTTTGCAGAGCCTAGTGGCAGGGGCGCCCACAGAAGGGAATAAGAATGAAA
>NW_010432807.1:442-11517 GCF_000710305.1 Buceros rhinoceros silvestris
AGCACCAACAGAGAGGAATAAGATTGAAAAACTTTATGTATGTACATTTTCCAGGAACAGCATCCAATGCTGTTAATCAGTAGCCTCCAAAGGCTGTAAAATATAGCATTTGAAGGCTTAAGATAACTCAATTTCTTTTCCAATACATATGGAATATGTTTTGCTATAAAACTTTCAGTATGAAGAAAAGTGAAATAGGGATATTACAGGGCTGTGCTTCGTCAGCTCCTGTGCAATCTCTGCAAGATACCAAGACTGGCGGATGTTTTCCTGTTACAAATGAAGCTACCACTGAGGTCGGTTAATTAGAAAAATTAGACGAGTGTGAATAATGATGTTTGAAGATATAAAAAGGGCATCAACAATTTACATCTTTATGCTTTCAAATAAGCTGTTTGTCAGGAGAAGAAAATTGTGTGATGTGCTTTCAGAGTTGTCACCCAGAGGGATTTGATCTGTCACCTTCCTCTGAAACAGGTACAAGGGCCAGGACTAAATGGGTACTGGTGCTGGCTTACATGGCGGTTACTAGGTATCTGATGCATACAAGCATTGGAGCTGGTTAGTTCAATCCTGGCGTGCAACTCTGGAGCATGAACTGTATCTGAGAAAGTTTAGATGCTCGTTTGGATTTAGTTACCTTTGAAAAGCTTTCTTATTGAAGACACATGGTGTGGTTGCTTGGAAATTATTTTGTGTACTACTGACAAAAAGATTTTGCATTTTCAAGAGCTGAAAGGAAGGAACAGCAGCACAATAAACTGGGCACTATGCATCCAGTTTGATTGGCAAAGCCCCGCTTGTGACGTCTGAGTGTTTAAAAAGGGCTGGTCAATGGAAATTGGAGTTGTTAACTAGCTATGATCTAAAAGCAACAGGAAAGAATTCTTACTGCTTTGACAGGGAAAGAACAACTGTATTTTCTGTCCCTTAATGAGTTAAAAAAGACTTTCAGTTTCTAAGATGCAGAGAACACTGCAAAGATATTGTGCACCTCACAACAGCAGGAACCAACAAAACAGGCTATATCTAAATTCTGTTCAAGGCACTAGTAGATGCATAGCATGTTGATTTCTAGCTTAAATTATCCCAACAGCGTAGAGAACAAAACCAGTAACTGGTATTGTTCTGTTCCTGATATGCAGTGCAAGTATCCTGTACACCTGAACAGCAGTAAACCCTAGAGTATAAGCAGTAATTACGCTCAGAAAAACAAATGCACTGTTCAGAGGAAGGGAAAAATAAACAACCGAAAACATCAGCAGAAAAATGGGTTGTTCAAGTCTGAATTTATACCAGTTTTCTTTGTACCACTCTGCGCTGTTTTCATAAGGCACTTAGATGTGTTTGTACTTCTGGGGGAGTGGGGAGCGAGGGAAGCAACAGAAGTTTTTGCAAGCTGCATTTTTTTTCAGTTCCTTTCAAAAGCAGGAGTGGGCATCTTCCAACTTCAGAAACAGTAAACAAGTAAGGAAGTAAACTCTGCTTCCATTATCACATTCTGGTGCTACGAATTTGAGGAATTAAAACCACTGATATGTAGATGATTTTAAAACAATTAAAATACTGTCATTACAAGTGGGAGTGTAACAGAAGGAAACAGCTTTACTCGCAATAAATTTCTATCCCTGTAGGGCAGTAACCTTGGAACCTGAACAACTGGCTTCCCTATTGTGCTCTTTTTACTGGTTTTCCTGGAAAGCTGACTTGCTCTGAATGGCAAAAATGACACTATACACTGGTTCCTTCTTTCTGTCAGTATTACCTTGGGAGAAAACACCCCAGTTGTATACTATCCTGCTATCTATTTAGAGCAGAACAGTGGTGGGGACAGTCTCAAGTGTACCTGGGATCCAGGAATGGACTTTGGCTATGTCAGTTGCCTGCTGTGAGAAACTCACTGAGTTTCAGCTTTGAGACCCTCCTGGATATGCTGCCGGTGTTGGTCTCCCTTTGAGTTGAGCCCTTCTTAGGAGCCAACAGCAGATCGGGGCCCTGTTTCCTGGTCTGATGCTTGCAGAATAAGGTCCCAAACCTTACTTTCACATGGCATCCATAGCTATTCAGCTGTGAGCAGAATGATACGAGCCTAACTCTTCTTGGGTGTAGGATATGAAGTCTCCCTGCCAGCTGGGTACCTGGAGCTAGGCCCAGAAGCTGCTCTGTTGGCAGTGTGTGCTGCACACCCAGCATTTAGTGCACAGCTGTCTCAGCTGCACAATTTGAAAAGAGAAGACTATGTAAAAGACAGCAAGATGTATCAAATAAATTGGATGCGTGGAACAGCAAAGTATTTCCAATCCTGAAGTAACAGAAAAGTGATGGGAGTTTGAGTTTCTTTGGGAAATGAGAGATAAGTATCACAAGAGATGTATATTCCACACAAGTATGTGCACTAGAATGCACATTGTCTGAAATCCCATTTCTTTGCATTGTGTTTCCGTGGAATAAAGATCCCATGACTTGTAAATGCCAAGTCATGTTAGACATCATGGACCATTTCAATGAGATACGTAGTATAGCTGAACTTCTTTCCCAGCGTGTATGGAACAACTACATCAGAAATCTGAACTAGTGATCATCAGAGAGGTATTGCTGCTATGTGGATAATGTTAGCAAGAAGCTGTTCTTTGAATGGTGAACTATCTCTAGTAAGTCGAAAATTAAGAGATTCTGAGCCTCTGATATAATTTGTCTTCCCCTTCTGGGGACAACCTTTCTCCCTTCTAGGCTGTTTTAAAAGGAACATTCTCTTGTGAATAAATATGACAAATAGAAAAATAAAAAATTACAAATAAACTATGTAAACGCAAGCCCTGAGGTATTTCAAGCACACAGTGTAGTTTTTATACCTGACATGCAATCTAAAGGTGCCAGTAAAAAAATTCACTTTATGGCTCTGTAAAAATATCCCATCTTTCTTTCCTGCCTTACACCCGCAAGAGAGTGTGAGAGGTTGAGGTAAGAGTCCCATGGAAGCTGTGATAGTCACAGAAGCAGAAACAGAGGATATTAAAAGTGCTGCGTGTCTTCTCCTGACCATTTTCACTCTTCAGCTGGCTTCCGCAGGTCAGTTAGATTCTACAGAGTATGACAAAGCTGCTGCTTTTCTGGATAGAGGCTCCACTCCTGCACCAGCATATACACCATGCAGAGTCTTGCAGGATAAAGGGACTTCTGAATAAAGATTTTAGTGGCCTTTTTAACTCCTCGATTATTTTTGCTGTGTGTGTCTCAGGCTAGCTTGGGAAGCTTAAGCACACTTTGCACTGCAATGGCTCCCAAATGACTGTGTTTTCTTGCCAGCTTCCCACCTCTTTCCCCCTCTTTCTTCAGCCTGGATCTCCTTGGACATGTTTCCTCCCCCAGAGCTTTCTGCATTTGCATGAAGGTTCCAGTCCTTAAAAAACCTGAAACTATTCTCTGTATGACAGTGACGTCAATGGATCTATGCACATAAATTAAAGTTTGCTGGAGCAGGCCCTTAGGCATTACATTTTTTCAATAAAGTCCAACTTTATTAATTCTACTCTGTTTGGGCTTTGGAAGGAAGAGTTACAAAATGGATTATAGGTCTTAGTTTTTAAAATGGCATTTGTTCCTCTGCTAATTCGTGGCAAATGGGCTCAGTATGACCGTGTTTCAAGCGCTGTATTCCTGTGTGTGTGTGCACACTCTCTCATAGTGGGACTCTGGAAGAATATACCTGCAAACACAACGTATTCCATTTGCACGTACTTTCCTAAACAAGGTACTGCATATACAGGGACCTGCTCATGTGCATATATATTTGTAAGGAGAGATCTGCATGTGCTTACACAATGTCTGTGGATGTGTAAACTCTTAATTGCACATATACAAACATTAAAAATCAAATTAGTCTTAGATGCACTTTGCTTTTTTTCATTAAAATGGACATTTTAAAACCCTTTTTTGTTCACTTCGCTTTTACTGTAACTAATACAATTCACCTACCCACCTAATGGGATATTTTCCTCTCAGTATGTTAAAACACTGATTAAAATGCATTACAATTATTAAGTTGGGTAGAAGAGCACTTCTTGTAAAGCTTAGTCTGGAACTCCTGGATCATAGTTGTGCAGTGAAAGTTTTAGATCATGTCTCTTGTGTTACGGATCACACAGCACAGAACCATGCTGAATATCATGCCAAAGATCTAGAAGAGAAGGGATGCAATTTAGGGATCCACTTACAACAAGGTTATAAAGTAGTCTGCGTATTGGAGCAATCTGAAGGTTGTTACGGCAGAGTAGCAAGCGACTGCTTCCATCTACAAACCCCAAGACATCAGACATAAAAGAGATTTCAACGCCAAGGTTTTATCGGCTCGTGCTAGTTTCACTGTTCTTTGTTCTAAATGTTAAGGCCAGCATAACAGCCACAAACATTAATATCATTAACATAAATTTCATTGGCATCAGTAACTATGACTACTGGTATTACCCATAGTATTGCCCCCAAAGGCTCCGAGTTGTACAATGCTTCTGCATGGAATATTGTATACACAGCTGAGTAAGAGCAGAGAATGATTCCAGAGGAACCCGATCTCTGGAACCGGTGCTGAGCATTGTGGTTTTACAGAGAAAGCTAAGCTACTACTCAAGGCCAAGACTACACATTAAATATAAAACTCTCTTCATGTTAGGGAGCTAGTTGACTGGAGGGAATGTTAGAAGCAGACAGTGGTGCGTGTTGCCAGAGTCTCCGGTGGGAGGCGGCTGACCAGTCATGCCCTGTGAAGTGTCAGAAGCAAGCACAGGAAAACGTGCAGACATGTTTCTGCTGCTAAAGAGCTTCTAATTTCGTAATTTCTGCTGTAGCTGAGGTGGGAAGCCGTAGAAGAGATGTTCGCATTTCTAGTGTATCGACGTGGATCAACAAGATTATTGGAACTCTGTCCCACCCATGCTGCTTTGCTGTATTTTTGAGTACACGTTTTATACAAATTGCAGGATTGCTTAATCCCCTTTGCCCATGCCAGCATTTCTGTTACATACATAAACCCTTCATCTGCTTTTAAACAGACTGAGTGTCCACATAAGTCAAAGAACCTCCTGCTCTTCAGAGCAGCTAAAGGTGTGTTTCTTTACTAATGTTCTGTCTCCTTTTGCTGCCTCAGACTGCTGCCGGTTTCTGAGTCTGGAGGAAGCCATGGCACACGAGTGCTGGAATGCACTTTCTGTCGGAGCCCGTTCGGTACTGACTGCCCGCTCCTGCCACATCCCTGCTCCAGGGTGACATCTGTTGGTCACAGCTCCCGCATGAAGGAGTGGACGCGGGAATGCAGCAAGACACACTTGTGGGAGAAGGGGACTCTTAAGAAAGGTTGTTGATGCTTTGATGACACGATTTGATGGAACAGCTACCTATAACTAGGTGCTGTGTGTTTAGGAAAGAAATGCTGTTCTGAAAACTATGCGGTTTAAATCCTTTCCCTTTAACAAAAGACATACTGATCACTGGATCCATGACCTAGAAAATCTGTTTATAAAGACTCTTTCATGCTGAACCAATGCTACAGTCAGCATTTTCCTGGAATGCTGTTTCTATGTAAAGGGTAGGTGGTCTCTATTGCTTGTGAATCTAAGGAATGGATCTTCAAAGGGCGTAAAGCATCAGTCTGCAGTTGTTTTAGAGTAGATGAAATGCTGCTGCAGCCTTTTGCTTTTCAGTGCACTCTGCTTCCCTACTATTACAGCAGAATAAAATTACCATTAGATACTTTGGTCCCTGTCTAAGGACCCAATGAACTGGTAAAATGGAGTTGCACGAAGCTGCTTGCACCTGTGTGGGTGATTCTCAGACAGAGGAAACACTGAAAGTGGTAAGAATAGCTGCACCTTGGAGGAATCTCACCAGTTGCTGCAAAACACCTTCCGCAAAGCTTCGAGTAAGGGACAAGGTACTGGGCTCACACATAGATTTGAGAGTGAGAACATGGGTTTACTCACTGTGGTGCCAGCAATTGCAATTCCAACAATTCCCACTAAATGCAGATCAGCGTCAATTACATTCCGGATTTCAACCAGGCAGTTCTATTAAAAACAAAATTGCAAGACGTTCACTCCCAGAAAAATACACTCCCACGAACTCTGTCAACAGTTCTCACTAAACAACAGATGAACATTAATAGTAGTATTGCAGTCCCAATTCTTGTACCTATGCCATGTGTTTTATTGGACAGTTTTCACAGCATATCCCGTCTCTTGTGAGACATCTGTACCTCCTGCCTGTACAGGCTGACCCACGTGAGTCCTTTTGTTACAATCAGTTTTCCCTAAATTTAAACCCCTGTGTAGGATAGGCCATGCTCAATGAGGAAGTTTGGCCCTTCAGATTGACATTGTCCTCGCAGGCAGATTCCACAGAAAACAAACAACAGCATCTAATTACACCAACAAAGTTTCCAGTCAGGAGTTTCCATGCGTGATTTGGGCAGGCAAAATTCAGCCTTCACGGGGCTTTTCACTTAGGACTTCTGTTCTGCTATGTCCTCGCCACTTTCCCTTTCAGGTGATGTAATACTGTCTCAGCTACCACGGGATGCTACAAGCAGGCTTCAGAAATGAGGGCTGGGCACGTTCAGTATGACCTCCAGCTTATTTCTGCCTCCATTCTGCTCCATTCCATGCTGCAGTTTGCAAGGTAAAAAGGAAGTTCTTCCTTTCTTTTACTTATAGAATGTCTCCAATGTTACTAAGCAATTGACATGAAAAAGTCACTGGAACAATCAGAACAGGGGACACTTGCCTTTGGCATCTGGATGTTCTCTGGACAGGGTAATCCCATTTGTTGTTCCATATTACCTTTACCACAGCACTGGAGCTAAATGAGAGAGAGAGATGAAGCATCAAAGAAGGGGAAACCACAGAGTTATTTCATACTGCACGTGAGACAAACTGAATAAATAACTAAAAAAAAAGAAACAACACAGATTAAGTAAAAACTTTCTTCCCTCTATTAACTGCTACCTCTGGTAGAATTACAACTGTGTGGGCCAAAAGTCTCAAAAATCAGTTTCAATTGTCTGAGGCCATAGCAAACAGACAAATTTGTATTAACAACTTCTAGAAGCGATTTCATTCACAGCATCTCATAACAAAGCAAAAAAGTGGATTTTGGCAAAGCAGATCCCTGGCTTACAAGAAAACAGGAGTTTTAAAGGGAGAAAGAAAAAAGTTCAAATAGTGCATACAGAATTATGCGCAATGCACAGAAGCTACAACAGCGAACGCTAGAATCTTTATTTCTGATGAAACATAGTGCTGGGTTTGGAGACAGTAATAAATCAGAGTGTTTCAGAGAGTTTGTTTTTCCTGTTTGCCTATCGCCCACAAAATGCTTGGAATTCCTCTTTGGGTCAGAAATAACAGCTATGGGAGAAGGACAAAAGGGTCTGAGGTTGTGAAATGCTTGTTCTAAAGAATGTGGGAATGCTGTAAGGATCGACAAAGCTTGGGTTTCATCTCTGTGGGAGGCAGTGGAGATACAGGACGGACACAGATAACATTCAGGAAGTCACAGGTTCTAATTCTGATTCAGACACTGACTTTTTGGGTGGCCTGAATTGAGTCATACATGTGCTTTTGATTTTTGACCTATTTGGTTCAGTCAGTGACAGCATCTGCCCCATTCTAGATCCTCAGACCTTTCTACCTGTCTCTGCCTTTGTGAGTGTTTATTCTTGGATTTTAGTATCCAAAATGGCCTTTATAGTGATATCTTCAGCACAAGAAAGACCAGAAGCAGCAGCTGAAATTTCCAAGCCTGGCCATTTTGACTTTCAGAGGTAGGGGTCACTTGGGGTCACTTGGGGTCTGAAAACCGGAGTTCTGACAGAGCCATTAAGAAACGGGGTTGTGAGACTCCGACTCTGTTTTAAGCTACACGCAGTTTGATTCTTTCGGTGGGAGGCATTCTGAATGGTAAAGGGTGATGTGACAGTGGAGTAGCAGTGCAAGGTATTAAAGTTCAGGAGAACTACTCACGGCCAAGTGGTAGTGATAGATAGTCCCGTTGACCTTCCCCCCTGGGTTTTTCATATAGTCGTCATAAATGTCTTCATAGATTTTCTGAGCTTCCTGTATTGCCTGCAGAAATCAGACTTTACACGTGAGTGGCACGTAAGTCTTAATCCCAGTCCAGTGCAGACTTCCATCTTGTGTCATCGACCTCCTGAGCAGAAAATTATGCCTGGTAACCTGTGGTGCCACGATTGGAAAGACAGGAATTTTTTTGGCCTGATGGCACTCAGAGGGACTCTGCATGGGTCTGAATGTATGTACGCTGCATTCTGTGTTTTGGCTAAACACTGTTAGTTGGAGAAGTGCTTGAGTTTGCCCTTGTCCCAAGCGATACCCTCTTATCATATAATTCTATTTGATGTTGCTTGTGGATGTAAAGTTGAATGAGATCTACAGATTTTCTTTTATAGAGTGGGCAAAAACTGTATCCCATTCTGGACTTGTGACAACCCAAGCCCTCACTGACTCCAGGTAAGAATGTCAGAGAATCTTCCTGGGAAGAGGCTCCTGGAAAGCTTTCCTATGCCGGAGCCAGACTGCAGGTCAGTCGGCACTGGAGTCCATGACTGCCACGTTATTCCGTCAGAAGTTGTTTGCTACTTACCACTTCCTTGCCTATAAAGGCAAATACTCCAGCAGTGACCTCAGCCGCAAATATCACCAACAAGCAAGCAAAGAACTGCAGAGGAAGAAGGGAATCTTGTGTTAATATGCCTTGCACAGTTCTGCTGTATGTGGACTGCCAGTCAGTCCCTCATCCTTGCCCATGCCTCAACAGTCCACACAGTAACTGAGAGCAAGCTGCTAAGAGGGTCTGTATATGGGGGTCGAGTCAGATTTCTCGTAATATGGAAACACGGGTGAAAATGGCAGAGATGTGACTTGGATGGTAGCTTCAGAAAAGACAGAAGGTAATTCCAGGAAATGTATCACATGAGACAAGCCATGAAACCGCTTTACGTGTGGAAGCTCTGCAATAGCATGGTGCCTAGAGATGCTAGAACAGCCAGTAAAAGGACATGAGACATTTCAGGTCTTGGACCATAAAGATCTTTCCACTGACACAAAGCACATGCTTTTGAATGATTTCTTGCGCAGCCCAGGTCCTTGAAACCTCTTACTTACTGCTCCAATCAAGCATTGAGACTCCCGCGCTGCTCCACAGCACCCAAAAAATCCAACTGTGGTCATGAGAGCCCCTGCTCCCACCAATACATAGAGTCCTATGAAAAATCAGAATCAAACAAGAATTTAAGTTTTTTTCTCCCAAAGCGTGCTACCTGTTTTGTCAAAACCACACATTTGTAAGTAACAATGGTTTTGGCTCTCAGAAAGAACACCTGTATGCAGAAAAGTTTCTCTCGACACAAAAGGAGACCAATGATTGCTTCAGAATTCTTGGAGAATCTCGTGAATAGAAATGAGAATACTTCCACCTCCCAAGTTTTTTGTCCCAAGGGCAGTTCAGTCCAGGAAAAACATACACCATACCATCCAGAACCACCCTATAACTCTTCAGTGAGGAATGTAAGGCAAAAAAAAAAAAATCCAACATTGCTAGAGGGCTTATTTCTGTGAAACCTGGGGCTGGAAATGTGCTGTACGGCGAGGTAGGGATGGAACTTAAAAAGATACCTGGCAGCTGTGCTCTGTCAGTACATTATGTACTCTGGCAGTACATAAAAAAAAAACTTTTGAAGATCCTCAGGAAAGGTACAGGCACTACGGTGTGGTGTTCCTCTGAAATCGTTGCTTTGGTTGGGGAAAAAGCTGTTTAGTATTGGAAAGAAGAGGCTGATTGGGGGAACCCCTTGAAAGCTGTTAGAGGAAGTGAATGAAGTGATGAATTTGCACCCTCTGGCAAAATAAGGAGTGGGAAGAGCAGCCTGGGGGAGGTCATAAGCTCTCTCAGCAATAGCTCCGAGCTTGGCCACTACAGAGCATGGTAGCTTGTCTGTAGTTCAGGAGTGTGACATCCTCCTTTGACAATAAGTTGCTGCCTTACTGCATGCTGGGCAGGCATATTCCAGCGTCATTTACTTTTTTTTTGTCCCACCATTACTAGTACAGATATCAAAATAGAAGATATCAGCAGTGTTTAAAGGCTGATGTTGTCAGTGCATTATGATCAGAAGACTTGGAGAAGAGTTGCTTGAAAATTAATAGAATCACAGAACCAGACACTTCATACCAGATACTAAAAAAAGGTGACTCTGTATGAAAATTCTGCATGGCCTAAAAAGAGCATCTCCTGAAGCATGCTGCCCTCATCTGAACTGCACGATCCCCTCCCAGCACCTTGTTTCGATAGGCAGGATCAGTGGCTCTGCAGCAGCCGGTGGCAATGCTGTGTTGCCTTCATGTGCTGGACATGCACAGTTAAGTGTTGTGAATCCCTGAATCGTTCAGGGGACTGCTTAGACACCTTAGCCAGTCTTCCTGGGATTGCGCTGCTGAATGGACCTGAGGGTCCTGGCACAAGAAGCTACCTGTGTGTAGACAAATGTAATGACATCAAGAAAGAGCAGCACACAGTGGCTCATCAGACTAAACACATTAAGAGGATGGTGAAGCAATCTTGGGATGAGACTGCCAGCGAAGACCAGGTCTGGGACAAGTCCCGAACATGGGTGATGTCAGTATGGGCCCGTACAGAGCTAAAGATCCAGGACCTAGCTGTGCTCAGAACGTGACAGGGCAGAAACTGTAGAGGTAGGGGGAACAGCGTTAATATCTGCCGTCTGTACAACTGCTAGAAATACATTCAACAGAGGTGGTTGGGGTTTGGTTTTTTTTTCAAATGGTCTTTATCTAGAACAAAAGGAAACCAGAACACAGAATCTGTCTTTCCTGCCTTGTAACTTACATGCTCGATCTGTGCCTGGGCAATAGCTCTGTTCGTGTGCGGTGTCCCTTCCCGTCAGAGCGCAGCAGCTCTGGCTGTGTCTCCGGGTACCGTGTCAGCCAAAGCACAACAGGCTCAGGGCAGTAGTTCGCGGCGGTGTCCCGTGTGGGCGGCGTGGAGGACAC
>NW_010432807.1:11687-17980 GCF_000710305.1 Buceros rhinoceros silvestris
GCCTGGTGGGGGGGACAGTGCAGCCTCGGACCGTGCACACTAGAGGGCACCGCGAGCCCGGCTCCCGCTTCCACCGCACGTCTTCAGGAGTTTTGTACGCTTCCAGTATTCTTAATAACCAATTTAACCGCTATTTTAAAATGTGACACAAATCTGTAGGGTTAACAGAGCTGCTGGCATTTACTGTTAGCAGACCTTGTGTACCTAGCCTAGAGAGCCCTACAAATGACAGTTTGCAACGATTGCTAGGAAAATCAAAACCCAAAATATACAAGTGCAGAGCACCTAGCTACTCTGCCACACAGATGCAGCCTGCCTGCAGAAGGCAAACTCCTGCCTGCTTGCTGCCTGTTCATTAGTGCATCACGGTGCAGTCACCGTATATTGGCCAGATGTCTACCCCAGCTATTGTGACCTTCTCCCCACCTCTGTCCTTCTTGGCCCAGTACCTTTCTTGTGCTAAGGATTGCTGCTGAGGAACACATTCTGCTAACCAGCAATAAACCAATTGTAATTATCGTGGCTTTGCCACGTCTGGCTTTGCCAGGTCTGTTGATGCCAGATATGTGGGATTTGCTGCTGGCTGTGCTGGCAGTTCATATTCTGAATTTCTGGATTTTTAATATTCAGCATCTTGTGCCTTACTAGGACTGAGCATTCTTCATGCTAATACTTGTACACATATTCATACCTCAGTGGGTTTTACTGAGGGAGGGATATACAAAGATATATATGGCTCAGGAGAAAAAGGTCAGTCCCTTGTGGAAGATGAATTGGAAAAGACAAAAATCTTCTCAGGTGCAGAACCTGCTGTTCAGCTGCCAAAACCAAAAATGCTATTTCCTGAGGTCTCCATGGTAACCAACAGAATGTAATTACAAAGATGTTTCTTGGACCCTGTTCTGCATGTCACTCCCTACTCCAGTCCCTGTAATTACTTATCAGGCAATTTAGCAGAGAGACTTTGATTAAGAAGGCTGGAAAGAAGCCTCCCCATTTCTTTTTGTTGTTTCCAGCTAGGAAAGACAAAGCTCTTTGAAGCTCAGGGGTGACACCACTGTCAGGAATTTGGATTTGCTTTTGTCTGAGAAACGGACTGAACGTTTCTCTTGCATGACTCACAGCTAAACGGCTACCTCCATCAGAACTTCCCTTTTAAGGCGTGTTACAGGAAGACCTTGCACCACTCACTAAACAAAGCTGAGCTTGCTGCGTGTCTGGCCCCACAGCTGAGCCAGCCAGGAGTTTAAAACCACCTTCTTCCATCTGTTCAGGAGAGTTCATTTCAGACTTTGTCCTTTCTCAGCCTGGGACTAGTAGTTGCTGATACTCAGAGAGCTGTTTCTAGATGGAAAGTAATGATGACACTTAAAAATATTCCACAAAACTAAAGATGTTTTTATTTGTCTACTGTATATACACACATAGAATCTTTCACACAGGAGTGAGACATTTGAAGAGCAGCTTGGAAAAAAATTAAAGGGACCAGGTCACTTCTCAGGTTGCACTGTGAGGTTTCCTAGCACCGAGATCCAAGTATGCTCAGCTGGAAGATGGTTTCCGGGAATGTTATCAAAGCAATAGGTGGTGTAAGTGTATAAGACAGGGAGCTAGTGGACTATAAGCATCAATGTAGGCATGATCACCTCAAATTCTTGGTAGGAGTAGACCTAAACTGAAAAGTGAGAGTTTCTAGAAAGGAAAGAGGAAGGAAAGGGTGACTGTGTATGGCGCCCCTTAGAATCACAGCCTTCCCTGGAGACATCATGCACTGATAGCCAGCTAGTATCAGCAAAGCAGGCAAATCCAGAAATTTGGTGGTGTTATAGTATCACATGTCAAAAGTAACTAAGCTTCACTAAAGCTTGTTCCTTTCAAAAGGGCAGGATGGAAAGCAAAGCCATAAACAGCTTCTATTCATAAGCGCTTCCATTGTAAAATACAAAGCCTTGGCATGGCCTCCAATTTGGCATCAACAGCACAGCAGAGAAACAAAAAAACCGGTTTATAGTCACAAAATGGAACACATTTGATAGCTAGAAACTCTGACACATAAAAGTTCACCACAAAGCTCAGCATGGCAAAAAGACATGTGCAAGTCAGGCCGAGGCAGAGAGCTTGTTTCGGTGAATGGAAAATTTCGAGAAGACTCTGGCTGCAGCTTTTTGTGCAGCAGAAGGAAAAAGTACAAGGTAGAAAGGGAGCAAACCTTAGTGGCCTGTGTGAAAATTTTCCTCACACCTCTTTTTGCCTCTGTTCATGTCCTGATTCCTATTTTTGTCACTTTGATCTGTGTCTGCTAATGAAGAGGAGAGAGAGTTTGAGTCTCTGAGCTTGTTGGCAGTGCACAGCCCACCCAGGAGCAGACAACAGATGAAGAGATGAAGATCCTGAGAACACGCACACTGCGATGACATTAAGGAGGACAAAACCCGGACCTAATGGCAGAAACGTGCCACCTGTGTGACTGCCCACAACTCAGGAATGTTTATTGCACCTGCATGCAGGTCCCACAAAACAAGTCACTCTCAGCCCCTGCATGCAAAGAGGTGAAGAGGCACCTTCCAAAGAACTAAAAGCCATGTGCAAAATGCAACAGGAAATTGGTTGATCTGAGCAGATGCAGCCAGGATGCTGATGACTATGAGGGTACTGGAGGAAATACGGTCGGTCGTCTTTGTAAACACAAGAGGATGAAAAACAAAGTGTCATAGGACTGGGGTTTTTTTGACAGAACCTGTTCTCTTTTCATTTTTATTTTGTTTCAGTTTGTTTTGTTTTAGCTGTGCTAAAGCACATACAAATACCCCAAACACACAGATTTTTATAAGCTGTGAAGAGAAACTAACACTTTTACTTTTAGCAGTAAGTCAAGTGAGAGAACCTAATAACAAATTGATTTCCCTTCTGGCTAAAAAAAAATAGAGAGTGTAAGGAGGTGGAGGGGAACTCATACCTCAGCCATTTTTTTCATTTTGGGAAGCAGCAGCTTTTCTATATACTTGATATTGTGATTCATCCCATGGGGAAAATAATTATTTCCTGAAAGGAAAATGTCAAATGGGGGTATTCCCTGTGAAAATTCCAACAGGAGGGATTCTCGTTTTCTAGTAGACTCTGCTTTGCAATTAGAAGGGGAATTAAAATGTTACCAGGCAATCTCAGAGCAACCTATGGCTCCCAATAGTGAAGAATGGCAAATCCACAACTCAGTAGAAATCTACATTCATGGCACAGAGTTCTTCCGTAAAATACTGTTTCCTCTGGGTATGAGCACATATACCTTACTGGAGCTGTACTTGGAGGCAGCAGATCTGCAAGTGTGAAGAAGCACCTCAAGAAGGATAAAGGGTATTCTGTGTCTCATTTCTGGTTGAATGAAACCTTTGTGATTAGCAGTGAATACAGAACTTCATCACTCTAGAATGGATAGAAGAGCAGGATGGAATTTTACAGCTGCTAACTGCACTATGTCTTCATGTGTCTCAAGAGTGAGGGAGAGATTAGCTCCATTTTTAGAAAAATGATGAGTAAAATCCTCAAGACATCTGTTCTTTGTTCCTTAGAGCTCTCAAGGTAACATGCAAATCTATGCATAACTAATCTGAAAGGAAATGTCACCAGTTCTTCAGTCTGTCACTTGGACAGAGTAGTGACTGTATCCTTAGCATGAAGAGTCCCTCTGTGCTCCCAGTGCAAAGAGCCACGGGATGGGCAGATTGCGAACTACCAGTGTTTGATGAACAGGAAGGGAACATTACAGCACAAATCAGGCAGGTAGGAACCTGCTAATGTCAACATTAAAACCATTCTCATTTCAGACACCACCACCAGATACGCTCGGCTGGCTGCCTAGACTGGTGGAGATCTAATTTCAGAGCCCGGAATAGAACCCACTCCCAGGCTTGGGGGTTTTGGGGTTTTTGTTTGTTTGTTTGACAGCTTTTAGATACGTATCTGTGTCTAGAGCCTACTGCAAAGAGCAGGCGCAGACAAATGTACGCTGTCTCTCTGGCTTTGTTTCACATAGGTTTCTTGTTTACCTGGCTGCTATGGCCACTTTCCATTGTACATAATACTCCTTTTTCTTTTTTTGACTCCGTAACTAACACCTAACAAAGCACCAACTGTTCATACTCCACTGAGAAAACAAGAAGCTCTGTTCTTGCTATAAGGGATCCGGAGGCAGTGATGACAGGAGTCCTAGAACCCAGACATGACTTGAAGGGATTTTCCTGAGATTGCATGTGCATTACAGTCTGGGAGGCAGATACGCTCCTCTGCAGAAGGCCTGAGGCTCTCGAGCCCCGAGCAGGGCACCAAGGAACCTATAGTGTAAATGCAGTATTGGAGAAGATGGGAAAAACATGTAGGAGTTGGAAATAACAGGCCAGAGAGGGACAGCTGTGTATGTTCCACATGGCAGCAAAGTGAGTTTCTTTAAACAGGCTTGTTACTAGAGATTACCATTTTTGTGTTAATAGATTTTTAGTGTATTTATCTATAAAATACATTTACAGAATTGGAGAAGAGAGGCAGAGTCCTCTGAAGGAAGATGAATTTCTGGAGAATTGGAACATACCCTTAATTTGAGCATAATGCACAGACATAATAACATGTCTTGTGTGAATTCAGTAGGTATTTCATGGTTAATCTTCCTGGAAGCATTACAGATACCAGTCATTCGTAGCTTCTTCTTATGCACAAATCTTGAATTTCAATTCAAAAGCAACCTCACTGAAATGTAACTTCCCAGCCCATTGCCTCCCCCTTCCCACAGAATACCAGCACTTGTTACATATCTTGCCTACATACATCTCTCAACCCTAGATAATTACGTCCCAAATTCACATAAACCCAAGTATGTGAGCTGGTTCCTTCTTGGGAGTCTCCAGTGGCTCTGTCGATACCTACTTCACCCTACACCAAACTCCAGCGCTGAAGACAGATGCAATCAACATACCTGTATCACGTGGATCTGTACTATCACACTTGAACTTCACAGAATCCTGTGGCAATGGATTCTACAATTCAATGATGTGAATAGTGTGGAAGTTGTTATACTGCATAGCATGATCATAATCTTGTCAAACTTCTCAGGACTTTCTTAGTTTTAGTCATCCTTTTTGACTAGAACCACACACAGCATTCAGGACAGTGACTGCATTGCAAATTTACACAATGACATTAACATTTTTCATTTGATTTCTAATTTCCTTTCTTAGTAATTCCTGACATTTATATGCCTTTTGACTGCGGCTGAGCAAGGCACTTTTGTCAAGAGCAACTGACAGCAAGTCTGTGATCACAGTCCCGAGTGGTTACCGCTGATTTAAAGCCTGCCAGTGTTTATACTGCTTAGATTAAGTGTTACCACTTGCATCACTTTGTTTTATTGATACTGTGTTTCATCTGCCTTTTTAATACTCAGTCATCTGAAATCCTCTCACAGTCCTTTGCTGTCCTCTCCAGATTAGGACACCCTGAATAATCCTGTGTGTCTGCATACGTTTGCATGCAGATATCAACAGTTACACACTTCTCACCTTCATATGCGCAGGCTCCAGGCCGCCCGAACCAGGAAACAGCATATGGCCGTAGTGCACTCACAGAAATCTGCAACCCCAGGCAGTAACAGGTAGGACTGCAGATAGCTGTCTTTATCCACCCAAGTGCAGATAAAGTAGGTGGTGGAACCAAATGAGTCAACTCAGTCAAAACCCTCTCTGCAGATGCTTTTGAAGTGACACTCCAAAAAGGAGCTAAAGGCCTTTTTGTTGCTGTTTTATTTTTTTCCAGCAGTCAAACTACTTTGCTCTTAATGGCTTCACAGTGGACAGTCCCATTGTATTTCCAGCTCTGTCAGAATGAAACACAACCCAGGACATTTCTCTTGAGATACAATGGATTATATTGGTTTGGTTCTTTTTCTGGGAGCCCCCTTAGACACTGGCACCTAGAGCAGAGTTAGTCCTTTTAAAGAGAGTACGTGTGAAGAAAAAGCATGTAAGTGAAAAAGCCCGAGCATTGCTGGAGTTCGGCATGCTGCTACAGCCAGAGGAAACACCTTGCTGTCTTCTTACTTCTTGCACGACCAGTGGCGGGTTTTTCTCCAGTCACCTAGGTTACTTGCTACAGGGGGCCGCTTCTGGAAGAGTGGAAGTGTTGAGCCTGGGGGGCTGGGCTGTGGGCTGTGCATGGGCCGTTTGACCAGACTCGAATACAACTGCTTGACTGCTCACTGAGGTCAGCTGAGGGAGACCCCATGTACTCAGTGAGGGGTATGGTCAGAG
>NW_010432807.1:18180-26206 GCF_000710305.1 Buceros rhinoceros silvestris
ACTCCCAGCTGCCGAGAGGAAGGAGAAGAGGGCGCGTCAGAGAAGGAAATGGCCTAACCCTCGGTTTGACTGTTGCTGCTGTGTGGAACTGGCTGGCTTTTAGATAGCTATGCACAGACTGAGTAGAGTGGGAGAAAGGTTTGCCCAGGAGGACAGTTTAACAGGCAAATAGTGCATCATCATGCTTAATAATAATAATTCAAAAATTTTAATAATTAAAAAAAAAACCCAACCAAAACAAGCGACTGAATCTGAGCATATTGCAGATATAAAACAATCAGCCTGAGGTAGGTGAACACATTATTCCATTAGTTCCATTAGGCTTAATTAGCTGGTTCTGTCAAAATTCTGACTTTGTGGTGGTCTTGCCTTTACTCTGCCAGGCAGGATACTGACTCTTGGGAACTGATTGCTAGGTTTTATGATCCAGCAGAGAGACTGCAGACTTTTACACAACTTTCATTTGAGTGAGGTTTTTTTTGGGGAGGAGGGGGTGGAGTGGTGGTGGTGGTTAATCAGATTTCCATTTCCAAGCTTTGTTTTCTATAAGGTTCACTATCAGCCTTTTCTAAACCACTCTTCCTCAACTGCTGAAGAAGAGACCTGCACACACAGTGATAGGAAGATATGCAAATTCATTGCTTCAGTCTCGAGTACAGACTAAAAGCCTCTCCAACACACATGGTAGCACCTCTACACAGAGGCTGCTTTGCCAATATTTTAAAAGCTGATAGAGTTTGATAGATTTTGGAGAGAAAATACTGTTCACTAAGAGTATAGTGCTTGACTCCAAAGTACATTAACAGAACCATAACAAATTGAGGCACAGGAGCAGAGAACTGCAGTTTACATGGATTTAACTGCTGGCCAACTCCTGTTTGTATGGGCACCCACTACTATGGAGAAAAACTACTAACATCCTTCAGCTCCAGACATGACTTCATATCCTAAGGCATGCACCATCTAACTGTACCTTTCTAAGCCAGAATGATCACTCATGCTCTCAGAGACCCCAAGAAAAAGCCACAGCCACCCTGAAAGATCTATCCACAACTGGTTTGGCCCTGAGAGGAAACTGGAACAAAGAGCAAAGAGAACTGGAACTGGAGCAAAGAGAACATAACATAGCAGGAAGTTTGTGATCTCTGGCTGTGGAGGAGAAGCAGTGCTTCAGTAATGGCAGTCATGAGAGTCATCCAGATTGATTCGCTCACATTCATCAGTTTTTGTTACCATTCCTGAGGGGACTTTTTGAGTATATACCCTGCATTTTTATTGCTACTGGCAGTGATGTGATGCTCTGCACTTCATTTATTTGGGATAAGGAGTTTGTTCTCCATGACAGACTTTCCTCTTCGTCCACCAAAAGCAGAGAGGAGAATAGGTGTATTGAACTGACACTTAAAAGTCCCTGTGTTAGTTTTTACTTCATGAATGATCAACTGGCTCTCAGGAGGCACTTTATCTTCACTTCTATGCTTCAGGTATTTTTAAATTTAAGAACAGCACTACTACAGAGAATTAATTAAGGACCAATTAATTGTGAAACAGCAACACTGACATCGCAGGTTCACACAGGCATCTCTTTTCCCTCTCGTTGCAGACTTTCCTGCCCAGTAAAAATCTTGCTGGAGTCTTGCTACAGGAGTCTCGAGAAGGATGAGCAATCCAAACCAATTCTGTTTATTCTACAGATCTTCTATCCATTTGTCAGTATAGCGTCACAGAAAACTCAGATAAAAGAGGTAACTGCCCAGCCATTGATCTTTGATGAAATTATCTTTTCCTTTCTTTCTTTTTCTTTTTTTTCTCCCAAGTACGGCTGAGAGAGGAATATACAAAATCTACCAGAGCTGAACCACAACAGAACAGGAAAGCTACGGTTGTGCCTCACCACTTGAAGCACAAGCACAAAAAATGTACTATGAGAAGGAATAGCATAAAAATACTGTCATGCCTGCCACTGCAGTGGGAACTCCGAAAGCTGGGGAGCTGCAGAGAGAGGATGTCCAATTACAAGAGGTTGCTCCAGTAAAAGATACATCTGGTAAAGTGGAGGGAGACTGCATGGGTCAAAGAGTTCCAATTCCAGCCTTTTATATTGTAGGTTAAAAAACTGCAATCTGCGGTGGGGAATATGGATCACTGAACACAAAACCACAAGCAACAGAAAACTGAGAACACCTATGTGCTTGACCTCAGCACTGCTGCCTGTAAGTTGTTCTTAAACCAACAAAAATATTTCAGTGGCTGGAAAAGATGAACAAGCCTGGTTGCTAAGACATGGCCTGGACTATTCCAGAGGGCAGAGAAGACAGCTGGACTGCTGGTAAAAACAAGGCTATTTAAGGAGACTCATTCTGGCCTAATGGAAAATGCAAGGATATAATTATCATGTATTTTAAACTGAAACAACATTTTGGATCCAGGAACAAAAACTTCACAAGCACAAAAGAGAAGCTGGTTAGATTCAGCTGGCAGCTCAATCCAGGTACAAAAAGAGTAGAATGTGCTGCTCTTTAGAAGCAAGAAAAATTAGATGCTTTCCACAAGATAGTGATTCTGGACAGTCTTTCAACTAGAAAGCAAACTCTGAATGTAGCTGCACTGTTGTTCCAAGCACTGGCACAAAGCTGATTTGAGCACGGGGGCTTGGGTTATCACAAGGTGGCCACAAAAGTGGTCAGCAGAACAGAGCTGAAGAAGTTATTATGAAATATATAGCCATAAGACATACTGATGATCTGCTTTCTCTTCCAGCCCACTGGCCAGCTGCTCTTTGTGTGCTGCACAGTGTTCCATATTAAGAATTCCTATGCAAAATTCTGTCTTCCACCCAAATGCATGTTACAGAGCAAACAGGCAAAGCCAAATAAACCACATCCCTGGAGTGTCTGAGAGACGGGCCCAATACACAGCTGTCAAGGGGGACCCAGAGCTGAAATATCCTAGAGTGTTAACACTCTTGAGTGTGACTGTCAAGTGCAGCCTCGTCTGCTGCAAAAAAGCACCCTTACTGAGCTTAACACCATTCTTTCACCACTGCCTAGGTCACAGATTGTTAGAAGCCTCAGACTTCTGAATGGCTCTCCCATCAGATGCTCGAAAGTCACCACAGCATTTAACATGATTTGTAATGAGGGAGGGCAGCAGCAGATGTTTTTGTTTTCTTTAACAGGAATGCTCTATTCAGAGCACAATGCCTGTTACAAAAAAGGGCCAAAACTTTGCTTTAGAATTCAGTCAAAAGTGCAAGTTTAAAAGAATTCTCAACATATTTATGTCCTGTTTCTTAGCACTTCCTCTGCTAGCAGTTACATATTACAGCATACGGCTCTATAAATACATCTGACAACCCAATAGTTGAATGTCATAGTGTATGACAAAACTTTTACAAGAGCATTCCCCAGGACTTCCCAAAATTAACAACTCTGAACAGCTTTTGTAACTCCAGGACTGAAGCAGATAAATCTTAGAGATTTAAATACACATGCACTGAAGACTATCATCTTGTTTACACAGTGTTACAGTCTGCACTGCAAAGCTGTGAAATGACTGTGGTGCTTATTCACATCACATTGCTTTCTGGGTTCTAGCAAACCAATAGTGCTTCATTTCAAAGGCCAGAATATCCTTCTGTCTGGTTGAATCTCCTGAGTGAAATGTAAGTGGATGAGGCAGAGAAGAGTTCCAAGATACAGCACAGGAAACTCAGCAGGTATAAACTGGATCTGGAAATAAAGTTGGGGATCTAATGTGCTGCTGACATAGCAGCTCAGATGTAAGAGAAAAAGTGTATCATACTTCCTGGCTCTCTGTGTCAGTGGAGGTGCTTACAGGGTATTTCACAGGTCCCAATCAAATTTTATCTGAATGGTTTTATTCAGCCTCATAAGCTCCCACAGAAACTTTGCTGGATATAACATTCTACCTCTCTATTCCCACAGTCAGAGTGGCTTGATGGACAAAGCAGAACTGGGTGTTCATTCATACTTGGCATTTGTAGATGGCAAAAATGTTTGCACCAATTGGATTATATTGAGTAAGTCCATCTCCAGGGCTGATATATTACACCAGAAAAAAATCTGTTGTAAAGGCATATTACAATTGCCAATGGATAGAGAAATGCAGTTGCTGGCAGTCCTAGACAGCCGCTATTTAAGGATGTCTACAGATATGTAACACAGGTGGCATTTCCAGAAAACCTCACTGGAAATCCTATGGAGGAAAAAAGTTATCTTGGATGTCTAAAGTTAGTTACGACCAATGCCAGTTCTGAGGGCTTAGGGAACCAGGTGATTCTTGCCTAGGTTAGGCAAACAGTTTCCAAGATGACCGAACATTGTGTAGTTTTGCCTTTCAGCTGTGAAAGGGTTTGCTCTGATACTTGAAGTCACACTGAGGGCCTCTGCATGCAGACACAGGGCGAACTGGTGAGCCTGCTGCACTGCTATTAGAAACACTCAGAAGTGACCCTGTTGTTTTGTTGGCTGGAAGCTGCACAGCAAACTCCAGAAGGATATATTCATGAGCCCCATTTCCAGGAGTGCCAGACCATCTCAACTTCTGTTCTGACAGTATTGGCACAATTCATTTAGAGTGAGGACTGGATCAGATCTGAGAGAAGAGTTCAGTTAAGCCCAAGGAAGTTGATGCCAAGCACAGAAAGGATGAAAGCCACCGTGCACATGACACAGAGCACCAGAATGTCCCGTTTTGTGTAGTTCAGCCCAGGAATTGTTTGCCTTCATATATATTCGATGCATAGGGTGTGTCACGTGCCCCAGGATGAAACCAAGGCTTAAAGGCTGCTGTCAACACAGGCGCTTTAACTTACCCATGAAGAAATACTCTGGAGACTTCTTGTCAGAAGCAAAGTTTGCCATAACCCCACCAAACCGCAGCCAAAGACCAAAGGCAATGACAGCCAATCCTGCCAGCTGGAAGATAAACAGACCAGTCAATGCTTTAGTACCAGTTGGCTAGAGACCATCAAAGCAGTGTCATTGACACCTTCATCATGGCTTGGCTTCACAAACGAAGATCTGGGAAGGGCTTTTCCCATGCTCACTGCAAGCGATGAGTGCACCCTTTGGGCCTGTGCGGTGGATTTTTTAGGTGAGGCGCAGCGTGCGCGGAACTGGCTCCACCCTTTACCCCTGAGGTTCATCTGCCAGGGCCTAGCGAGCTTGGACGGTGACAGTGAAGTCCTTGGGTCGTAGGTTTGTTTAGAGTGTTCTTCTCTGAGATGATGGATGCCTTACAAGGCTAAAGGAGCTCCATCTGCCCGGGTTTGGAGTCAGAGTTGTCCTTCTCCTAGGATGGCTGCCCAAAGGCTAGTGAGCCCATCCTGCCCGTGGACACACTTTGTCTGACCCTTCAGCTGAGACCTGTCTGGCCTGGGAGACCCCACCGGAGGCACATGCCACCACCAGCAGAGCTCTCAACCTCACAAGGGCACGCAAGCTCCTTGCCCACGGCAAGGGGGTGCCCGTGAAAGAGTCGCTGCTCTACCTCCGGACATCACAGACCCGGGCACGGGGTGGCTGGGGCCTGCCAAGAACAGGAGTCCTGGAGGGTCATTGACACCTTACACCTTCTTGAAATCCCACAGTTCAGGACTGCGCTGTCAGAAAATGCAGGAAGCACTTGCCAGTGCTTGATAACAATGAATTTCTATTATATAGTGCATTGTACTTCTTTCTTTCTTTCAGCTCTTCAGTTTAGTGGTGCTTCCAAACTTACTAGTGACTTTTAAACCCTGTAAGTAAGCTCATTTAGTCATCGAAACTTGGCCTGAATTACAACAGGGAATGGAGTGGGGCATGGGGGGGGTTGGCGTGGAGAGGAAGTGACTGCCCATGAGAAGAACAGACAGGCTGCAAAACCAACAAGGAACATTCTGCTCTCCTTCCTAACCCCCAGAACCACACTGTAGTCACTCAGTGTGCAGGAGGCCACCCAGGGCCTGGGTGTGGAGTCAAGATGCTGTTACTGGAGGAAAGCACCTTATGGGGAAGTGGTGCGTAACCAGGAGGTGAGCCCTCTGGCTTGACACACACCAAACTTTTAGGACAGAATTAACTTCACTGACTTTTTTTCCCCAACCCTCCTAGCTGTTTTAGGGCTAAATAACAACCTTTTGGTCTGAGAGGTAGCCCCTTCCCCTGTATGTATCACAGGTCCAGCTTTAGTGTCACAGGGTAGATGTTGTGTGATGATCTACAGGTGATGCTGCAGAGAGACCAGCTGGACATCACCATCATTATACCAACTACATGAGACCATCTTCCATTTCAGAACTGCTGCTGCTGCTGCTCTGTTGTAAGAAGGGTTCTGTTTAGAGGCTCACCAGAAAGAGAGGCGTGTATTGTTCTTAGGGGCATGCTGAAGTTCACTGTGTTTGGAACAATTATGACAGGGCATTTTTCTGTAAATCACTCTGGGGACTCCTATCAGAAGTAGGAGGTAAAAGGGTTATCACAGCGTACAAAATCTCGGATCGTAGAAACGAGTAACAAACAGGTGATGGATGCTGTCAAATACAAGGAAAAATTCCCTTTAATGTGGACTTGACTAGATCGGAAGGAGTGTCAAGGCATGTTGTTTGAGAGGAAAGATCGATAGACTGGTCTCAGGTCCACCACATGCCAGACATATTTATACCAGCTTGGCACACCATCACACTGGCAGACTGCTTCAGCATCCTGCAGGACCAGGCACAATGCTCTGCTGCTGTCCTGTGGAGGCCCAGAGCCGAGGTTTGTAGCAACTGTGCAACCTAAATGAGGTTCACAAAACGCCTGCTGCTTACCATATCCTGACAGCCTGATGTGGTGCTTTTTTAATCTGTTCTGCACAGCCTGGCACTTGATTCATCTGGCATAGCTACAGCAAGCAAAGCAAGCAGGCAGGCATATGGCTGAAGGCTTAGGATCATAGCTTTCCTCACAGAAGTGTCACAGCACAAGTGTGAGGGTCCCCTGCCACCCTGGTCATAGCATCTGAACCTCCCTGCTTGCAGGCCTGGGCTTGCCTTTGGACTGCCTGAGCACATGAGCAGCCCTCTCCTGTCAGTGCGGGCTTTGAGTGCCTCTGGTAGTTTGGATGTGCTTGAAACGAAAGCCTCCAGTCCAGCTGAGGAGACGGCTTCTTCCATCTCGGTGAAAAGGCAGATAACAAAACACAGTAATTGTCACATTTGTGAAAGAACATAACACAAAGCTTTGTCCTTCGACTGACTTGCAGCTGCAGCTGGGCAACATCACTCTGCTCCTACAGCTTGAGCACAGCAGCACTGTGTACCCGGAGCCTGCAGTGCTGTCACCGAGGGGGAAAAGCATTTGGGTTAACTGTGTTTCCAGCAGAAAGAAGACACAAGCCCAAAACTGCCTGCTCCAAAGAGGCTGAACAGGATTATTTTGTGACTTCTTTTAAAAAGACAGTGAATCACAAAGAAAGAAAAAGCTATTTAAGAAGATAGCATTGCTAATTGTTTTCCAGTGTGAAAAACTGGCAAGCTACTGAAGGGAGAACACAGCATAAGGGAAAGTGAAAGAAAAAAGCTTGAATTCAGTGGTGCCATGGAACTGTGAGGCTATTAAAAAGGTGCAGTGAGGGGAGAATGGGTTTAGCATTGTCTCGATCTCTTGATGGTTCTGCATAGATGCTATTCATTGCCACATTAGGTAGCTTTCAGCAAAGTAAGTGCGATGTCATGCAAGGATGAACTTGTAAAAGTCGCAGCTTTTGGCTCTCTGTTTGGAATTACATTATTAAAAAGCATCGTGATGCTTTCAAGAAGTGTGCTGCTTGGGATGCTGGGAGAACCTCTTACACCCTCCTGTGGTTTGAAATTTTGTGCTCGTTGGGGAAATGGCCACTACTTTAAATGATCAGTTAGGAAAAATGTTGGTATTTTTCTCGGCAATGTCATCTTGCATCAAGTGCGCTTTCTCGCAGGAAGAGCCGTAGCGTTATGGAAGCCAGGGCAGCTCGGGAGCGCGGGCAGGGCGCTCCTGCGCGG
>NW_010432808.1:0-4995 GCF_000710305.1 Buceros rhinoceros silvestris
AGTCCAAGGCGGCCAAGTGGTATGCCACGATGGATGTCGCTAACACTTTCTTCTCTATTCCCATAGCACCTGAGTGCAGGGCACAATTTGCCGTCACCTGGAGGGGTGTCCAGTACACCTGGACGGCTTGTCTCAGGCTGCTCTCGGGCTTGGACGGTCGGCAGGTCGGTTTGTGGGAGGACTCAGCTCCCTGCGTGCCGCTGCCCGGGACCTCGACGAGCGATCCGGGGGATGCAGGCAGACCTTGGAGCTTTTGGTCTGGATGCACCTGCTCAGGCTGCTCCCGGGCCTGGTCGGCGGCAGAGCAGGTCCGTGGGAGGAGGTGCTCTCTGCTGCAGGGGCGGAAGTCGAGAGAGAGAGGTTCCTCCCTGCGTGCTGCTTTATAACCTTAACACGTAACAGTGCACCTGACCCTCTTTCGACCAATTAAATGCGGGGTCAAAGCATTTGCAGGGAATAATTCTATTTGTCCAGAACTCAGAACAAGGAAGCTTCATCTCAAACCAGGAAGTTTAGCCCAAACTGGGACACCATCAAAACAACTGCTCCTAAGGTAACAAATCCTGGCAGAGGTGAAACCTCGTTAAACACTCCAGGGAAGTACTGCCAAGTGCCAGCAGCTGTGCTGGGGGGTTCCTGTTAAAGCCAGCCCCGGGGAGCGGCTGTGCTGAGTTTTTTGAGGCTGCTGTAGGGGGCTCAGAGGCTCCCTGGGCTGGTAAGGTTGGTGTCTGGGGGGGTTGTTGGATTTATGTGTTGTTGTGATACAAACTATTGCCTTCCTGGTCCTCGGTGTTATGTGTCTGCTTCCTGAGCTGGTAACTGCTGTTTGCTGGGGTGATTTACTCCTTCTAATGCTGAAGGTGTTTGCTCTTGCTCCTGTGTTTTGCAAAAAGTGGGGTTTTTTTAAAAGGTGATTGTCTTCGACCCTTGTGTTCTATGGACAGGGAATAGGAGAAGCACTGCTGTGGGTCTGGTGGCTGGGTGGGTTTGGGAGGGGTTTTGGGTTTGTTTTAGCTTTTTTTAACAGATTTCTGGGTTTTAGTACGTTACTTCATTGCTATAAAGGTCCTATCTGCCTCTAGGTGGGCAGAGGAGGCATTGTTATGTGAAGTGTCTGTTGTTGCTCAAGTCAGGTCTCCTTTGAGCACCTCAGCTGTGGGTCTTCAAGGGCCCAAAGAAAATGCTTCTCCTTCTTAACATACTCCTGAAAACAAGGAGGGCTCGAGGCTGGTGCATTTATCTCCCTACTCCGAACCTGAAGAGATCCCCTGACGGGGGATGTCTCTTGCAGAAGGTTTGGGAGCTGAAGGCTCTGTGCTGACACAGTGGGGTGGATTCATGCAAAAAGACTCTGATTTGAATGGGTCTCCCAGCACCCCTGTTCCCATCAGGGATGTCTGAGGTTAACTGTCGAGAAGACCAAGCACTAAAATGACATTTGTCTCTGATGGGCTGTTGCCTGAAGGATAACGGTTGGACTTGATGGTCTTGGGTTTCTTCCAACCTAAAAGATTCTGTGATTCTACAGCTGACCTCATAGCCTTGCTTGGGAGGGGGCTGCATGTGTGCCCTTGGCGCTGTGAGCTGCTGTTGGTGTCCCTGGAGGTGCCTGCTCCCTGCAGCACCTCCTTTACTGCTGCTTGTGACAAAACCCCTCCCGCACTGTCCCCTTTCTGCACAGCTCTGTCACCTCCCAGCTCCCTGCTCTGACTGGGCTGGCTGTGGAGATGGGATTGGGGTGGGCACTGCTTGCGCTGCTGGCTGCCAGCGTGGCGATGGCTGCGAAGGACCCGTTGCTGAACATCTGTATGGATGCCAAGCACCACAAAACCAAGCCTGGCCCGGAGGGGATGCTGCATGACCAGGTATGGCTCTGCTGATGGGCTCAGTGACTTGTCCCCTGAACCTCCCTCCCCGGATGATGTGGCCTGTTCTGTGCCTAGCAGCCATGTGCCTGAGGAAGAGCCTGTGCTGGGCAGAAAGTGTGTGTTTGCTGGCTTCTTCCAGCAAATGGCTTGGGCAGGTGCTGGTGGCACGAGCACTTCTGTCGGATCTGTGTCACCCCTCTCTAGCCAGGAAGCCTCCCCTTCCCAATGCTTAAGTACCCCAGATCGGAATAAGGCAGAGGATGGGAAGGGAAGACCCTCCTGCCTGCTCCTTCTCTGTGTTAGAGACTCTTCTTTCGAACTGGGGAAGCTCTGCCCTCGGGTCCTTTGTGGGGAGGGGGCTAAGAGCAAGCCAGGGTGCAAGAGGAGGGAGTTGGTGTCTATTCCTCAGGTGGGCACTAATTCCTGGTGAGGATCTGATCTCTTCCTCCAACTCCACTGTGCTGCAGCCCTCAACTCTTCCACTCCAAAGTGCCAAAGGGTTTGCTGGAGCAGGGACTGTCCTCTTGCTGCTGAAGGTTTCTTGCTGTAGGCCAGGCAGGGAGATGGCACCCGCAGCATCCCTGGCTCCCCCAGGCTGCCCTCCCTGAGCAGCCTGTCCCTTGCTCTGTTGTAGTGTGCTCCCTGGAAGGACAATGCCTGCTGCGCAGCCATGCCCCCCGCACCAGCCCGGGCCCCCCCAGGCTGCCCTCCCTGAGCAGCCTGTCCCTTGCTCTGTTGTAGTGTGCTCCCTGGAAGGACAATGCCTGCTGCACAGCCAACACCAGTTCAGAAGCCCACAAGGACCAATCCAATCTGTACAACTTCAACTGGAACCATTGTGGGCTGATGCCACCCAAGTGCAAGCGTCACTTCATCCAGGACACGTGTTTGTACGAGTGCTCACCCAACCTGGGGCCCTGGATTGACCAGGTGGGTTCGGATCTGCTGTGACAAAGACAGGAGGGTTTGTGCTGGCCCCATGATATGGTATATGCTGGTCCCCTGCACCATATGCCCTGGCACGTATGGTACGTGCTCTGCAGGGCACGTAAAGGTGGACTTTCCTACAGGGTGGAAAGATTCAAGGGACTCTCTAGGCTCTACTTTAGCAGGTTGATGGAAGAACTGCTTGTTGTCAAAGCATGTCTCTGCTGGGGCTGAAACTCCCCTGAGATCAGCTCTGGAGCCCAGTGGAAGGGGCTGGTGAGGAATCTGGGGTGTGGCAGATCTTGCCCTTTGGCTTTCAAGGGCCACCACCAGCGTTTGTGGTCTTGTTCCCTCACAGGCTGACAGCAGCTGGCGGCGGGAGAGGATTCTGCACGTGCCGCTCTGCAAAGAGGACTGCGAAGAGTGGTGGGAGGACTGCAAGGATTTTGTCACATGCAAAGAGAACTGGCACAAGGGCTGGAACTGGGCAACAGGTCAGTTGTGGAACAACCCTCTACTCACGCCTGCAGGCAAGCCCCTGGCAGTGTCACTGCCGCCTGTCCCCTGGCTGGAGCCAGGACCCCGAACTGCTCTCACCTGACTGTGGGGCTGCTGGCCAGAAGGTGGCCAGGCCACCATCCATCAGCCAAGACGTAGCTGTGGGCGGGTGGCCTCTCCTCCCAGGTAGGAGGCAGTGAAGTGTCCTGGCTCATGTTGGTTTTTTGTGGCGCCATCTCCAGGAACCAACCGCTGTCCTTGGGGCTCCATGTGCAGACCCTTCAGTCAAGTCTTCCCTCAACCAAAAGACCTGTGTGAGAAGATCTGGTCCAACTCCTACAAATACACCACGGAGCACCGGGGCAGCGGGCGCTGCATCCAGATGTGGTTTGACCCTGCCCAGGGAAACCCCAATGTGATGGTGGCAAAGTACTATGCTTGGAAGAAGAGATCTTCCTCTGCTGGGGTGGAGGATGTGGCTCCCAAGACCGGCAAAGCCATGTGTGCTCTGCCATGGCCTGTCCTGCTCCTGCTGCCTCTGGCCCTTGTGGTGGTCCCTGGGGGAGCTGGGAGCTGTGCATCCTGTGGATGGGGGTCCCTGTGACTGCTGACTGCTCCCTGCAGGGACATGGCGTGGACTTCTCCAGCTGCATAAGTACCTTAGGTCTGTCTGTTCAAACTGGTTGCACACGCCAGTAAGTGCTCTGCATGAGAGGACCTTGATACCTGCCTCTGCTTCCAGTTGCTGGCGAAGGCAGTTCCTTTGCCATCCTGGGAAGGGCAGTACTGTGTGTCTTTGGTGTGGGGGCTCCTCTTCCCACCCTGCGGCTCTGTGCTGGGTTGTCCATGCTTGCTCAAGGTCCTTGGCTGAGCTCTGGGTTGGGCTGATAATAAATATTCCTCTGAACTGGCCTGGCTGCACTGGAGGTACTGAGGAGCCAGAACTGCTCTGGGGGTGGGACTGAGTCAGGACTGGGAGGTGGTGGGTGGGGGATTTGTACATGTAGGAGTCTGCCTGCGGGGTAAGAAAGATGTAGGTCCCCTGGGTCCTGCTGGCTGTCTGGAGATGGCATGTGGAAAGCTTCTTCCCCTGCGGTTCAGGGCGACTGGTACAGCCTTCCTCCTCCTCTTCCTGCCTGTCACCCAGGTCTGCTGTATATCTGTGTCACTTCCAGACTTTCTCTTCCCCGGGATGGTGGTCGTCCACCTCCCACAGAGGGCTTGCAGACGTCACCGATGACTCTGCCAAGGCTCACGGCTGCGCTTGTTTGGGGGTTTCCCTTCTTCGTAAGTAAAAAGAGCTTCTCTCTAGACCTTGGCAGTGCTGGAGAGGATTGAGAGTAAGGAGGGGGATGGGGAAACACACGGGGCTGCTTGGCTTGGCCACGGCCCACAACTGTCCAGGCTGCAGGGCTTTGTGGTACCTCAACACCCTTGAAAGATCAAAGCAGTGATTCCCAGCAGTTTCTCCTGTTTACTGGATTTTTTTAAATGCTCCAAATGCTACAGCCACTCTGGTGGCTGGGTCCTTGTTCCTCACCTTCATGTGAAACTCAGAAGCACTTTTTTTTACTTCCCTCTCTAACTCCAGTGTGTTGTCAACAGGAGCTGAAGCTACATAGGACTGACCCAGATCAAAGACAAACTGTCTCTAGCCCATGGGGCGGTGTGGGGTTGCCCTGCCTGAACCAGAGGAGGCAGA
>NW_010432808.1:5098-10024 GCF_000710305.1 Buceros rhinoceros silvestris
AGCAGGAGGGCTGACAGCAGCAGTTATTGGGAATTACTGAGGAATTATTGAAGGAATGTGAGCGTTTGCTGCGTGTGCAATCCGCCAGTGAACCTCTGGCCAAACAGGGAGGAGGGAGGGTGAGGAGTCTGGTGGGTGGATCAGAGGGACCAGGGGTCTGGGAGATGGGTATAGGAGAGACCGAGGGCTGTGAGCAGCTTTGAGAGTCGTGCTGCAGTGGGGTCCCTGAGCTACTGTCTGTGTCTGAGCAGTTTGTGCTGTCAGGGTGGGTCCACCCTGGTCCTCTGCGTTGGGGCACCCTGGACACAGACACCAAAGAGTATCAGAACATCCCTGAGGGTCAGGCTCAGGTTAGAAAGAGTTTTGGCAGTGAAAAGGGGAAAAAAGCCCTCAAAGCTCTATTTGAGGCTGTAAGACCCTGTGCCCAGAGAGCAACCAAGTGGGTGTCGGGAGGAGGTGGTTGGGGGTGGGAAGAGAGGGGGCTGCTGTTGCACATTGACTCCTCTGGAAATGTCAAGATACTCAGGAAAATGCTGGTGCAGCGGAGAGGTCAGAGGAAGGTGAGGGCAAGGAGAAGATGAAAGAGCAGCCAGCCTGCCTGCAGCAGCGCGGGTGGGTGTCATGGGGGCAGCAATGCTGGTGCCTCCACGGAGCCCCCCAAGAGTGGCCCTGTGTGATGGGAGCGGAGTGCAGCAGGGTCCTGCCTGTAAACGAGCTGCTGTTCCTCCACCCACCTGGGAGAGATGAAGAGCCTGGGCTGGGGCAGAGCTGGTTGTTCCTGGCTCTGCGGGCGGTTTTCTGGAGTTAAGAAAGAGACGGTCAGTGAATCTGGGGGCACTGAAGGTTGTGCTTTGGTTTGTGCAGCTTTCTGGCAGGATGGGGTGATCGCTGGAGACCTGGCAGGACAGTGAATTCTGAGGGTTCAGTATGTTTGGCAGTTTCTTCCAGATCTGGTTGGATTTCACCCCAGAAATGATGGTTTAGTGCACGTGGAAGCCGCCCCCACGTGTCGTCCAGGAAAACGTGAACAGGCAGAGGAACGCTGTGCCCAAACCGATGGGTCGAAAAGGAGAAGGTGGCTGGTCTGCAAAGGGCTGCTGTGACCCAGGGGGTTGGATGAGCAGTTAGGGATGTTGGAGCTGAGGATGAGGCCAGCAGCACAGAGGGGATGATGCCCATGGTCTCATGCAGGCTGTGTCCCACAAGGATGACCGGGATTGGAGCCGTGGTGACAGCCAAGGCTGTGGCAGGAGGGGTTGGAGGTGGGCAGCTGCAAGTGGAGAGGCAGAGTTTGGCAGCAAGATGAAGAGAAACTGTTCGGTCTCATCCCTGGCCCTGCGATATTTCTCTCTCCTGTGATATTTGACTTTCATCCAGTGCTTAAGGCTTTGCCCAAGCACCAGCTCTGAAGGCAGGGACAGGAATGTTAAATTTCCCACAGTGTCCCTGGTAATTATCTTGCTGAACGAAGCAACAAGGCTGGACACAACCACAACTGCTGAAAGATCATTGTTCTGCAGTTTTTATTTGCTGTTGTTGGTTTGGTTGTTTTTTGCAGTTGGAAGCACTAAACTCCAGCCTGTGGGCTTGGTAGAACCGAGCGAGGTCTCAGGAGAGATGTCTAGGAGAGTATTTTTCAGGAAGCAATGCCGTTCATTACAGATGCAATAAAAAGAGCAGCTTTCTTTTTTCCAACCCCCACCAGTGGAATGAATAAGCAAGAAGGGCAGTAAAACCCTCACGCATAAATCACCACCTTTGGGGTGATCCCTTGCATGAGAAAACCCAAGCGTCTGCACTTGGTCAAACCAGTGATGATCTACAGAGAGGAACGGCGAGAGCATGTAATGCAAAAACAGAGGCGGGGGAAGGCAAGGAGCAGTTTGTGTGGAGTCAGACACAGGCTGGCGCAAGCACTGGTTTGTTTTCCAAGTGATGGAGCAGCACGCTGACTGATGGATGACACCAACGCGCAGCGCTTCTATTTAATTTTTAATTTCAAATTGTCTTTCCCTGAAATAGTCTAACATCATCAGCAAATTAAGAAATCAGGGGAAATGGGGGGGAAAATGTTAAGGGAACAGATGGCTTTGAGTGACAAGGGCGGGGCAAGGGTCCCTGGGGAGCGCTTAGAGCGGGGGCAGAGCAGTGTGAGGGTTCTGGCAGATATGCCTGAGAACCAACGGAAGATAAATGAGGGTGAAAACCAGGCTGGAAGGAGCATCCCTGGGGCCTGGCTTCAGGAAGGTGGGAAGGGTAAAGAAGCGGTGGGGAGTTAAACCAGTGGATTAATATTGATTTCCTGAAAAATAACTGAAAGGGACAAACCCACTAATTTATGGAGTGCACCCGGTGTTTGGAGGAGGAAAGAGGTGGTGGTGACCACGACCATGAATTTCTTAGGAAGAAACAGTGACAACGCAATCTAATTGTCCCTTTAGATGGGGCAACACGCCTCGGTGACAGGGAAGAAACTGCAAATTGAATTTGCCTTGACTGTAATTATGCCTCTGACACTTTTCACATAACATATTCTGCAACAAGGGAGGGGAGAATGATCTAAATGAAAACACCGGAGTGAAGGAAAAGCTCTCTGCAAAAAAGTATTTTTGAAAGCAAAGTTATCAATTATTCATCGTCAAAGACGAAGGGAAGTGGGAGGCGAAGGAAGGTCTCTTATTCCTGCAGTTATTCACTGGTTTTATTAATGAACTTCTAAGGAAATGGCGGTTTCTTCGGTGACTGAATGTCACTGTTGTTGTGATGTTCTGGGCATATGGATCTGACCCTGCTTAAAAAAATGTGCCCTTGAATCAGCGGCATGTTCCCTGTGCAGGTACCAGACTGACCTCACTTTGATTGTTCCACCCAGCTACTTGGTATTTCTGGTGTAGCCCCAGCCTCCCGCTGCCAGCGGAGCGGGGACGGCTCCTGAGTTCACCGTGAGAACCAGGCGAAGGACTGAAAGCACAGCAGGGAGGGGGCTGCCCCTCAGAATGACCCCGACACGCTGGATGTCAAACTGGAGGGGCTGGGAGGAGCGGGGGGATTTGCGTCAGTAGACACTGGTGTCAAACTGGTTAGACTGGCAGTTACGTTAATCTATAGGGGGGTTCTATTGTTGTTTTGAACTCGAAGAGCAGGCAGCACCTCTGCTTGTTTCGGGAAGTAGCAGAGATGACAAGTCCAACCTTAGGCAGTTTGCTAAAATAAACAAGGAAATAAAACCCCAAGTGAAGACTATGTCGAAAACAGGAGTGTTGTCTCTGGGACAGGCAGTGACCTTCCTGCCCCCGCCCCCACCCCAGCACCAAACCCACCAGTAGAGGCACCTTCTGTTAAGGAGCAAGAAGACCCATCAGCAAAAGGAGAGCAAGGAAATAATTAGAAGTCCCCTGAACATGAAGCACGAGGATTCCTTTCAGGTGTGAGGTTTGTTGGAGGTCAGGAGGTGCCATCCAGGAACATTGTAACAGATTTACTGAACACCCTTTGGGTCAGTTTGGGTAAGCTGGTGTCTTCCAGGGTGGCAGAAGGACCACAAGAGCTCTTGAGGTTCCTTCTATTCCTACTTTTCATGTTTCCATCGAAAATTTCACGTTATGTTTTCTACTGCTGTCCTCTGCATCTCCTTTGCCATATGTGTATTTTGATATTCCTCACCTACACGCAAGGCAGCATCTTCTGCCGAGCAATGGGTCCATCTGCGCTAAGCAGCGACATGGGGCGTTGAGCTCCTTGGTATTACTTCAGTGATAATAAACATTTGGGTCTTGGTAGGGATCTGCCATCGCCCTTGTCCTTCCTGTACGTTCATCAGCAGGTTACGTAGGGGTTGGATTTCTCGGCTGTTGAACACACAGTTGTATGTGTTGGTTTCCTTGAATGTCCTGGATTTAAACCCAGCTTTGTGCCCTGTGAGTCTCTCAGCCAGGCTCTGTCTGAAGACCTGAATGACTGGGAGCAGACGAGTCTTTACAGAGGCACCGTGGGTGATTACTGGCTGAGCTTCCTGAGTTAGAGCTTCCTGTTAGAAGCAGAGTTTCCTGTTAGAAACCCCTGTGCGGGCACAGTTCCCCTTCTCACCCTGCTCTGCGTGAAGCCACAAGGACCCCAAAAGCACAAACAATTAAGCAGAGAGCGATGGGAGCGAAGGGTGACCAGAGGCTGTTAGTGGCATCAGCACATTTTAAACCGAGAGGGCTCCTCAAGCTTCGTCCTCCACCGACATCCTCCGGGCTGATAAAAGGAATTATCTCTCTTCCAGAACAGAATTGGCCAGCAATCAGCTGATAAACCACATTGTTCAGAAAAACGTGTCATTAACGGAGGATGTTTGCGGGAGGTCCAGCAGTAAAGCCATTAGCTCTTCAAAAATTAGCCGTGGCCGTTTTCCAACACTGAGCCCATTGCTCCCAGCAGCAAAACCACGTCCTCCTGATGGATGGAGATGAAATAACCACGGAGGCGGAGGCTGCCCTTCTCTAACGGGTAAGTCACCTTGAGCTGGTGACTGTCAGGGCTCTGCAGAGGTCAGCGAGAAATGTCCTTGGGGCCCCATAATGGTCTATTTCCCAGAATTTGGGGTAATTATGGGATAATTTGGCCAACAAAATCCCCCATCGTGCTGACTGCTTGGACGCGGATCATCCTTCAGCAGAATGTGTCATGGCACCTGGAAGGAGGGGCAGGAAGGGCAGTTCAGTGCTGAATCAGGAGGTGGTGAAAAGCGGGTTGGCTGTGCCCAGGGAAGTGCTTCAACCACCATCAGAAACCTCTCACTGCCCAATAGCTCTTCGGTTTTCTCCTCAGATCAGTTCAACCCGGCACTGCCCATGTCTTGACAGAAAAAAAGGGCCCAGGAACGATGCCAATGGACCTGGTTTTGAGGTTCTTTGCTTGTGCATATCTTTTTATGATAAAATG
>NW_010432809.1:0-256 GCF_000710305.1 Buceros rhinoceros silvestris
GCTTTGCCCTGAGTCATGGCGCAGTCGCCAGGCGGGGGCTGGAGGGATGCCCGGCCAGCGAGAGGGGCCGGTGGGCAGGAGGGCTCATCCCATCGACACAGGCAGCGCCGTGTCCCTGAGGGGTGGCCCATGCCAGCTGCATCCGGACGGTCCCCTGTCTGCCACGGGAGCCAGCCCCTCACCGCCGCTCTCCTTGTTTCCAGGTTGCTCACCATGCGCGGGGCCGTTCTGCTGTTGCTGGGGCTGGGGCTGCTTG
>NW_010432809.1:492-922 GCF_000710305.1 Buceros rhinoceros silvestris
CATCATCCAGTGCCTCGCAGCCTCCGTCGTGGAGTTCCGGGGCGGAGAGCTGGAGAGCTACGTAGACTTTCCCATCAGCGACCTGGACCCCTCCACCATCGATATGCTGAGCTCCCTCATCGTCAGGAAAGTCATTTTTGGTGACCTCCTGGTGCCTGAGATCCTCCTCGCCCGAGTCCTGAGGTTCTTCTCCTACACCCAGGTGCAGGAGCTGGTGTTTGAGAGCTGTGTTTTCGAGGGGAGAGGCAACTGGGACAAAATGGCTGCCTGGGACTTGCCCATATTGTCCCTGCGCTTCCACAATGTGACGTCTGCCCCGCTGGCGGGCCGCGAGCGGGACTTCTCTGCTCTCAGCAGGTGGCTGCAGACCGTGCAAGAGCTGGCTGTCACCGGCTCCCCCATCACCAGCACGCCCTGTGGCATCGGCACG
>NW_010432809.1:1043-1292 GCF_000710305.1 Buceros rhinoceros silvestris
CCCAGCCTTCCCTGTGGCATCGGCAGGGTGTTCAGGGCTCTGCGCTCCCTAGACGTGGCGCGGAACAGCCTGGGCGATGAGAGCCTGGCGCCTGCGTTCTGCGAGGGGGCTTTCCCTCGGCTCCAGGAGCTGAGTCTGCAGCGCAACAGCCTGAGCTCCTACGGCAGCGTGTGCGAAAGCGTGCAGCGGCTGCGGGAGCTCCGGCAGCTAGATCTCAGCCAGAACACGCTCCTGGCAGGCCCGTCCTCC
>NW_010432810.1:0-219 GCF_000710305.1 Buceros rhinoceros silvestris
TGTGTGTTGCTCCGGCGCCACCAGTCCCCGAGCCAGGCCTCAGACTGCCTGGTGCAGAGCTCGCTGCCCTGACCCACTCCAGCTCTTTTTCCCACATTTATTGCTGAATTTTTTTTTATTTTTAGACATACTTTTTTTTTAATTGACATTGGCAAACTTCCAGAGGACGCTCAGAAGCCAGGCAGGCTGTCGGCCGCCCGAAACGCCGCCGCCACCATC
>NW_010432810.1:513-772 GCF_000710305.1 Buceros rhinoceros silvestris
CTTCCAGCCTGGGGACAGTCGTTTCCCAGGAAAAGCTGGAGAGCAAGTCAGCATCTGGCTGGTCTCCCCAGCCGGCAAGTGGCTATTTACAGGGAAGAGGAGAACCGGACCGTGGCCAGGCAGGAGGTGGAAACAACTATGTACACGGGCAGGGGACTGGAGCAGCGCCAGGCGCTTGTCCCAGCCCTCTCAGCCCAAGCAGGACAAGATCTTTGGGGGCCGTCAGCTGCCGTAGCCGAGGGGGACCCAGCTCTCTGGG
>NW_010432811.1:0-5389 GCF_000710305.1 Buceros rhinoceros silvestris
GTGGTTGCCCTTGCTGGGAGCGGGGGGCTTGCAGAATTTCCTCTGGAAACGTCTTTCCTGTGAGATCTGACTGCAGCGGAGTTCAGCGCAGTTCTGTCAGAACACTTGTGCTACCTGTGTTGTAAAGAAGGAATGGAAAGGAAAAAAAGCCCAAAGCTTGAACCAACTTTTTTTCCCATGTAGTTAGATAGTAGTTCAAATAATTAAATCAATTGCGATTTGCGGCTAAAAAAGCCCCAAGCATATTGGAGAAACTTATTCAATCTTTATTAGTTTTTATTTTGCCCTGATCTATTTTTTCCCCCTCTTTCTATATTTTTGGGGACCAGAACTGATTTTGTGTCATCTCGTCGTAAAATATTTTTTACAGTGAGAGCTGTAAAATTCACTGGATCAGCCTTCACATGGATGTGGTAGAGTCCTCATCTCTAGGGATTTTTAAGACATGACTTCACAGGGTTCAGATAATCTCGTGTGGGCTCCTTTTCCCACAAAATGTTGGACAGGATGATGTTTGGAGGTTCCTTCTAACTGGTCTGTTCGATGATTTTACCCATTGATATGTATCGCTGTGCTTTCAAATGTTATTTTTACTTAAAACAGAGGGTTAACAAGAAAATAGAACTGGAGGGTGGATAAGTATTTCTATTTCACGTATGTGGAAGGGGAGAGGATGTAAATGGTTAGTACTGCTTGAACAGAGTAGGCGGCAGAAGCGCAAGATGATACTGAATTATCTTTCCATAAAGAAAATGGTGAAGGTAAGTCTTACAGTTCATTGGAGTTTAGGGTCTAGCTTGTAAAAGTTTTTCAGAAGATAAATGACATCTAAAATAATTTGGAATGACTAAAAATATTTGGTGTAGTAAAGGTAATTTAAGGTCTAAAAAAAAAAAAAACCAAACTTTCCCAATGTGGGGAAAAAAAGTCCCTACCAACAAACTAAAAAAACCCCAACACCAAAAGGTCTTTGGATGTATTAAAGAATACTAGCATTTGGGGTTTTTTTTCCTGTATTATCATAGTTATTTTGCTTTTCTAGTTCATGTTTCAGTTCTTTGTACATAAAGAACTTCAAAACAATATATAACACATTCTGTAGGCATTATTTAATGTCTGGTACAGTAATACGGGTGTTACTTTTGTGGCCTTTTTTAAAAGTACTGAACTGAGTAGGGAGATTAAAAGTAGGGATTGAGTAGGTTTGGTAATGTCTGAGCTGTTAAGTCCCTTAGTTCAGTGTAGTGTCTTGCTGACTTAGAAGCTTGGATGTACCAGTAGTATACCACGTTTGCATGGTCTTAGGTGTGGTCTTTTACCTCATGTGCTTAGTATTTCTAATCTGGGACGTGATACTATATAAATGGTGCTGTGTAATGCTTCCACACCTGACCAGACTCGTGTCCAGATGGTGTGGCATTTCTGCACTGTGTCCTCAGGACTCCTCTGAACTCCTGGAGACTGTGTTTCAGCTTTCTGCATCTGATACAACTGAGAGATCATCATCCGTCTTTAAATACTGTCTGAATGATAAAGCTGTGAACTTTTCTTTGACTTTTTGCCATTTTAAGTGGAAAAAGCAGGTTACTATGCAGAGACTGAAAGCACCTTTAATTGATGCAAACTCATATCATTAGCCTGGAGGGACCTGAAAGTTCCCAGTGCGTTTAGAAATAGATTTGCAACTTGGTTGCATGGTAAAGGCCTTGAGAGTCAAAATATGTAGAAAATATGTACCTGAGTGTTTGTGAGGACAAGGTCGAAGCTTGTTCTAAGTAACTGTTGCTGATATCTATAATCTAGTCAAGTATTACTTGGCTGTCTTCTGAAATAGCTGTGTAATAGTAACTTCTTGTGTGTGTGTCTGAATGAGATGGGATGACTTCC
Source organism: Buceros rhinoceros silvestris (assembly GCF_000710305.1). NCBI lineage: Eukaryota > Metazoa > Chordata > Aves > Bucerotiformes > Bucerotidae > Buceros > Buceros rhinoceros. The sequence goes on from NW_010432811.1 coordinate 1,888, forward strand.
TGATTAAAAGTCAGCGAAGAGATGAGTTTCATAATGTTGAAAATGCTGGGTTTGGTTTTCTTTGCTTTCCTGGGGTGAGGGCTATTTCTCTTGGAGAATCCATTCATATGTTGTCTGCTGGTTCTAATTGGTACTTCTGTCATCAGTGTAAATCACAGGAAATAATATTTGGAGCAAGAGGTTACCTATCGCAGAAGTGACTCTGCTTGTGAAGTGCCTCTAATGTTCAGTGTTAGACCCCACTTGGTTCTGAGGGTCAAAAACTGTACTTCACCTCTCAGCATAATATGGACCAATGGTAATACGTGGGTTACCTCATGTCCCACCCGGGTGGAATACCTAGAGCCATGAGTGTTCCATAACGTCGACTGCTTTTGGAGGACTTTTAAATCTTAGGAGGGCATCGGTACAGTTAGATCAAGCGATAGTTGTTTACTGCCTGCCACTTTCTTCAGAGACCCCCGAGGTTTTAGATTTATGTGCTGTATCTGTATCTAGATTTGCTTACCCTTTACTGGTAAGAACTCATGCTACTGCTAAAAGAAGCTGTTGTGGCCACTTAACTACTAGTTGGTAAATGTTTTATGTGACATCTGTGAAATACAAGACACTGATCTCAATTAAAACCAAGGCGAGTCCTTCTGCTCTTAATTTTTCTCTGGCTTGGTGGGTCAGAGTTTTGGCAGCTGTGCTGTACTAGTATTTATGCAGGTTTAAAGCCTGCGTCTTAGCTACATTCATGCTTGATAGATTCTGAGTAGAAGTTTGAGTAGAAGTCAGCTTAGCAAGCAGAGTTACTGTACTGTAGTGGCTTTGGAAGACTTACTGTCTCCTAGCAAAGAGAAATTCTCTCACTCGTAAATGGGGAATTGAAGATGCTTTTTCAGGTTGTATGCATCAACTCGTGATTTTATTCTGTTGTGCAAAAGTCATAAACTTTTTTCAGAGAGCTAAATATAATTATTTCAATCTATATATCCAGTGAACCCCTAACAAGGGACTACTTTATGCTTATTTCCATTGTGCAACAACATTGCCTGTGAAATGTCTCTTGTTCTGCTTTTGTGCTGAGCGTAAATCAGAACAATCTCTTATGCTCAATAATATCGTGTAATCTGGGATTTCATCATGTCTTACAAAGCTTTGAGCATGTTAACCCCACACAAGTGTTTTGACAGACGGCATGTTGACTTCCAAACTCCTAACACTGCAGTGCATCCTCAGATCCATCAGACCTGTGTACATTATGCTGAGAACTGTATCTTTGGAGTTTAGAGGAACATCTGTGTGTTAGGCATTGTGTGTAAGGCATTTGAAAGTCCCGTTTCTTTCTCGGTAAGAAGCAGACTCCTTGAATTTGATATAATTGGCATGTTTCAGGCTCTGATGTTTAAGCTTTGTGGATGAGAACTGAGCAACAGGTAAACAAATAGTCATGCCAGTTAGGATATTTTCTTCTGAAATGTTTCTTGGTTGACAAGAGTTTGGTACTCTGTTTTTATGGGGACTTCTGAGATGCCATTTAATATATATTTTTGGGTTTTTTTATATGTCTTTATAGGAACTGACAACAGCTTTGGAAAAGAATCCAGACGATGCCGAATGTTATTGTCAACGAGCTTATGCTTATATTCTTCTACAGAAATATGCTGGTAACATGTTCAGACAACACTGAGAATCCTCTTAGAACTGTATTATAGCACATTCTTTACAGAAGATATCTTCAATCTGAAGCCAAATGTAGTAATAAAAGAAAGGGTTATCTGTAACTTAATATGCTGCTTTTACAGTTACAGTTTTACAGTGCAGAATTTTATAGTTTTCCTTGTCTTTGTTTTGTTTCTGCAAACTTCCAGTGAATTGGATACTCTGCAGTCCCAGCTCTCCATTTGATTAGCCTACTATTATCTTGGCAGCTTTTTTTTTAAAACAGACTTCTTAGGCAGATTTTAAGCTTTATGTTTGTTGTAAGCATCTTCTGTCCTTATGTTTTTGGTAGAGACTGAATCCTGTCATGGTAGAGTGGGATAAGTGAATAATGCCTGGGAAAAAGATAACTGAATAACTGAAGATTTGTTTGGTTTTCACTGGAAATTAAAAACAGACTAAACAGATTCAGACCTTAAGTAGAGTATTTGGATGAAACAAAAGTCATGCTACATCTTGTGTAGTGCCGTGCAGCTTAATGAAGGGTTCATCCATAGCAGCTGTTGCTGGATTTAATTCAAATGGTGTGATTTGTGTGCAAGCTAAGAGAGTTAACATAGTGCACCTTAAAGAGAATTCACTACTAAAAAACTCATAGTTCACTGCTTTTTATAACATTTTATTATCTTCCTCACCTTTAAACTGACTTCCAACAGATGCAGTTGCAGATGCAAAGAAGTCCCTAGAACTCAACCCCAATAATGCTGTTGCACTCCTTAGAAAAGGGTATGTATCATATATTGTGATAATCTATAGGGCAATGCTGGTATTTGGATTGTAGCTCTGGACAAGCTTTTTGCAGCCCCATGAATGAATAAATTTAATACCATACCTCTTGTAACTCATCCATAATAAAGCTGTGGTTATAAGCAGCAATTTAGTTTGGGGTGATGCTTTAACATTCTAGCCATTTCAAAAAACACAGCTCTTTGGTGATTTAAATTCTTACATGTGTAATTTTAACCTGTATTGGTGTGTGAGCTAAGAATGTTGTGATCTTCCAAATGTAGACTAGACTGAAAAGCAATTGGTGTTTCTTGTGCTTCTCTTTGTCAGGTTAGGTGAATATCATATCAAAAACTATGCATCTGCTTTAGAGTCCTTCAGAGAGGGACAGAGGTTGGACAGTAAGTATTAAAATTTCTTGTATGCACAGTGCTCTTTTGCTAATGAAAAAAACTTCTTAATGTGTTAGTGAATACCAAGGATTTCTTTTTTTCTTTTTTTTTCTTTTTTAAGGCTGATGTATTAGGTGCCTGACTTCAGGTGTCTGGCTTTTGTGCAATCACTGCATAAAAGTGTAAAACCGCTTAAAAACACGTGGCAAAGTTCTTAGCAAGTAGCGCATGTGGGTTTTTTTCTTTATGAAGTAGGAGAGTGTTTTCCTGCTTCCTGGAGGTCTTACAGCTAAATGGTGGCAATGATGTGGCATTAAGCATCGTTGAAAAGATACTGAACAGAACAGACTCCTTATGCAAAGCTGGAATTTCTTGCTTCTTAAACCAGTTGATAGACCAGTCTTTAGAAGGAACATGCAACTTGATGGATATTCACACTGACAAAAAGGATTTTTACCTCACATTACGTATCACTTAATTAAAGAAGCATATTTATTATATTTCTCTTTTTCTTAAAGTGTTGGCTTCCCAGCTGGTCTTGGGCAGTTAGAACTGAATTTAGGGGGAATTGGAGCTGTTTTAAAACCAGGAAAGGAGTAGTTTAGTACAAAAAGCTTCGTTAGAAAACAAGGGGAAGCATACAACAAAGCAGTTCCAAGATGGTTGTGACTCTTTCC
>NW_010432811.1:5466-14487 GCF_000710305.1 Buceros rhinoceros silvestris
ACTCTGTCCCTTCCCTCCTGTGCCCCATTTTAAATAAAACCTTCTCCTCATTCCATTCCCTCCCTTACTAACAGCAGAAGGAAATGGTAAGAAAAGCACCTTGAAAGGGTACGCAGTGCAAAGTGCACTAATCTGATAACTATTGTCATGGTCTCAGATCTTTCTAGTATGTTATCTTACCTGTGACAGTGGTTGGAACCTGAAGGTTTAGCAAAAATGTAATTACTTTGCCTCTTTCAAATAAGGGATCTGATCTTCTGATCTAAAAACTGCAGTTTCATGGGAGTGTAAGCTAATTTGTGCTTGCTGCCAAGCGACCATGCTCCTTCCTAGCCCTGTGCTTGCTTTGCTTCTTCTTTCAAGCATTAAGTCTGCAGAAAGCTACTATTTTTAAAGTGGTTTTCCCCTGGATTAACATGTTGAAATTGTCCAGTGAAGGGTCCAAGTGCTGAAGCTAGCAGAAGTGAAAGTGGCAGAGCAGTATTAGGGCAGTGGTGATGGTGGTGGAAGGGAGATGTGATGGAATTGCAGCAACTATTAGTTGTCAGCTTAGGCTGCTCTGGAATAGGAGTTAAAATGTAAGAAATGTCTTAAACTACTTTCAGTTTTGGTAGTTTGGATAACTAGGTAGTCTCCACTGCACTAGAAGGCAATTTACAATCTAGCCAAATTCTCTATTTAGTATTTTCCCATGAAAGGAAATGATTCCTTCCAGTGACTTCTGTAGCTTTCCTTACTTGATAGGTAAGTTTTCATACATCTCCCCACTCATCACTCCTGGATTTAACCAAAGGATAAATCTATTTTTTTAATCATATTCTTGGCCCACCCCAAACAGCCACTGTCAAGTTGAGGCTTTTTATTTCCATGGATTTTGTCACATTTCTAGTTCGTCAGTTGGAGCTGTTCAAAATATAGATTATACACAAAATCTCCTTAGGCCAGAGCATCACTTCTTTTCATTGTTTAACCTCACATCCTACTTATGTTGTAAGGTGCAACAGCACACAGAGCTGCAGATACATTTTTAGGTAAGTCAGTGAATACCAGGGTCCTCTTAGCTCATGGAAAGTCCCTGAAATACAGCACAGTGTTTTCTTGGGTTGAGTTGCTTGACTTCTACCGGTTTGAATTTAATTTGCCATTGTTCTGCTGCTTACCCAGCTCAGGTGTTTCTGAAGCTTCCCAGTCCTTCCTGATTACTCTCTCATGTGACAATAGCTTCCCCTGTACTTGCTGTATCTCATTAGAAAATTCTGTGACCTGCTGTGAGATGAGGAGCCTCCTGAAGGCCTTTTTAAAAATAGAGATACTTAGTTGATTATCTTCTATATATTGCTGGCAAGTTTATGTCAGTAATAAAGTTTGCCTTTGCAGTTCTGTGGAATGGTTGATGGATCCCAAGTGAAAACAGTTGTGAGCATAAGCATTTTGCCAAAACTATTAACTTCCAGTTAAATGCAGCTAGTGCAAAAAGCACAGAGGGAAAAGGTGCCACTCACTGCTAAGCAGGTGATAAAGAGAGAAGACTTCAGCTGTTACTACCTCAGAGGGAATTGTTGTGGTCGGGAATTCTTTGCTGGCAAGGCTGGTTTCTTGCCACACAAGGGGGCAGAAGTACACTGGTACATGTTTCTATTCCTTGCTCTGGGCTGTTTTAAAACAGAATCTGGATTGCTAACAAGGATGAGCTTCCTGCTTGTGCTCGTTACTGGGAGGACTGAGGCTCAGGGTACCAGCAAGCTTCCCATTACCCACCTGCTGGGATATCTAAATAGGGCTTGGTGTGGTGCATGGTTGAATATGCAATGCTTCTTTGTTTTATAAAACAATCTTAGGAAGCAAGATTCCTTTCGCTCAACCATGAGACTAGATGCATGTGGATTTTTGAAGTTCATTAATTTGCCTTTGATTGAAGAAGCTGTGATTGTTACTCTTCAGTATGCTGTGTGGATTTAGGACCACCCAATGAATTTAGTAAAGGTAGAATGTCTTAGGTATGTACTTCTATTCTGAGATTAGTAGATTTTCAGTAAGCAAAGATCCAGTTAGTTTTTCTGATCTGGAAAGTTACTAATAGAAGCTGTTAGAAATTACAGAGCACAAAAAAAAAAAAAATATTTTGTCTCAAATTATAACGTGCTGGGATGGAGGGATGGAGGCAGTGGTTGGCCAGGGGGACCTGGTAGGATAATAGGGAAGATTATGCTAGACCTTTCTTTTAAAGTTTGTGTCCATGCCAGTCTTGCAATAGGCCATAGTTAAAAAGGAATTCCTCTCCTGCTGCTGAAAGTCAAGAGTCTGGATCAGTGGAGACTTGACTCAGTTTCTCTTTGCTTAGACTCCTGAACTTGCTTCATCTAATTTTTCTTTTGCTGAATAAACTTTGTTCCCAGCTGCAAAACATGGAAGTCTTTTTAGGGTATGGGTGCTAAGTTCTAAAATTACAGGTTACTTTAGGTTGCAGTGAAGCTGTGGAGCTCATCTGATTCCGTGCCATGGCCAAAAGCAGTGTTGACTTTGAACTTGTATGTGTTTGATCAGGTTCTTCTACTTCAAAGTATCTCCAAGACAGAAGATTCCACAGCCTCCTTGTCAAACACTACAGCAGGTTGCCCCACTCTTTTAATGAAGAATTTTGCTTATCTAATCAGAGTTTACTTTGGTACATATTGGGTTCTTTGCCTCGCTTTCTTTCCCCGTGTACTCTTGAGAACAGTCTACAGTCAGTCGTCTGAATACCTTAAGTATGTATTTGGTAATTGATGACAGCCCTTGGATCCTCCAGCAGACCTCTCTGATATTTAATTTTGGTTAATTCTGTCTGAAAATAGGCATCTTTTTTGTAGGATTTGCTAGGAATGTAGAAAAGACTGCAGCAGTCAGTGACTAATTGTCAGTATAGCCATATTATTATTTGCACTTCTATCCTTTCCTAAAAACAGCTGATGGATTACATAAATGTTGCATAGCTTAAAATTTAGGTAACTCTTAAGATGACTGGTGTGGATGGCTGAATAAAAGGGAAGAGAAAATGGCTTGAGGAGTGGGGTAGCAATTTTAAGACCTAAGGTGCACCTTAAAATTTATGTATATTTCATATTTGAAGGGGTTGGGATGCGTGCTTTGCATAACTGCAGTGGAGTCGCACTTGGTGTTCCATGCACGTCTGCTGGAAACCCTTTTTTGAGCCACTTCAAGCCCTCTGCGGGATAGTCGGCTGTGTGAACTCTGTCAATGTGAATTCTCTTTAAAATTAAAGAATTCTCTTTATCTTTTAAAAAGATAAAAAGTGTAGCTCTTCTTAGCAGTTGGTCAGTAACATTGCTACTTTTTTTTACTTTCCTGACTTTAAAAGATTTTTCTGGGAGTTTTATTGAAATAAGACAATAACTCTCTCATTACACTGCTACCTTTTGAGCTATTTTCCAGTGAGTTCATTTCTGTCTGGGGAGCTTGCTTCCTAGGATATCATGGTCTTATTAAGTTTTTCTGTGATTTTGATTCATAGGGTATATGTACACTGATGTATTTCTAACATCCCTGAAACTTTAGATGTGTTGGTAAAGTTGTGTGAAACCACCAGGAGAGATCACTTGGTGTTCATGGAAACTTGGGTTTTCCTCAGAACAGGCTGTCTGCTCTGTTATTTCTCTAGAGGCAGTGTGTGACTGAAAAAAGTAATCGTAAGAATAATGGAAAAATGTGTAAAAACTATACTTTCTGCTTTACAAACAGTTTTATAGGGGTTGAGCAGGCTGGAAAGCAATAGTGAATTTGGGTCAATTCAGACAAAACCTTGTGTCCTACAAATTAATTTGAAGTTAATTAAATATAACAGTGTTAAATAATAGAGTTGTATAAAACTACTTAAAGCTGAACTGGAATGACAGAGGTACAAGAAGATAAGAAGAAATACCTTTTTCAGTAAATTTATGTGAGTTTGGGATGGATTTGTTCCAATTGGCAGTTGTGAGGAATTGTTCTTTATGCAATACATGTAGTGCTTGAAGTTTTAATGCTACTGTGTTTGATCTCTTTTAGATGTAGATGATACCTTTACTATTTGGATTAAAAGATGTGAAGAAATACTTAACGGTGAGAAAAAAACACATTTGCTTGGTAAAGGATTTTATATACCCTGTGCTTTGAAGCTGTGTTATGTTTTTCAAAGATTTACAGTTTACCTCTTACTTAGAAACAAAGGTATTTATATATATTTTTTAAAGTCACTTTTTCCTGTCCCTTGTTTCTCCCAGAGTATGTATCCTGAACACTTCTATACTTCAGATTTAGAGGAACATTAGGTTTCCAATGTAATAATAAGCTGTGACATGAGCTATTTATAGTTCAGGCAATCATAATTAATTAAGAAGTGTTCTCATACACAACTTAACTAAACTTAACTGTGGGCTAAAAATCAAATAGAGGAGAACCTTTCTGTGTTGTATAGGAATGAACAAAATTCTGGTTTACGATAGATTTTTGCCAGGTTTATTTTTATTTGGAGAAATCAGATAAGTGATTGGCATGCACAATCTTTTTTCAGAGTTGTTTGTGGTGACAACTTTCTCTGCCCTCTGAAGGAAAGACGTTACAATACACATTTTCTTTAATGCTGTAATTTACTTTTTGCAGTGTTTGTCTGGTTCCACTCAGTTCTCCTGTTTTATTCTGAGCGTTCATCCTTGTCTTTTCTTTTTGAGGCATTTTCTTAATTCTCTGATACAGCAAGCAAAAAAAACCCCAACCCAACAAAACAACAGCTCTGAGTCCTTCATTACAACTTCGTGTTCTTTTTTTGTCAATCTTTCTCTCTTTTTAGCAGTATGCATTATAAAGAAGTAAAGGGAAAGTTTGTTTCTTTTCAAACATATTTAATCAGAAAAAATTTAGGAAAAAACATATTTAGAGGAGTAGATACTGAGCTATAAGTTTAGATCCAAGTATTAGTTTATTTAAGGTCATAGGAGTGAATTTCTCTGCCAGTTTTCCATCTCACTTGCCAGCTGGGTTTGCCTAGTGTGAGATACGGATTTGATGAGAACTTCATGCCATTCCTTTGGATGGATGGTAAACCTAGTACAGATTCACAGCAAGTGATTTTTTTAAAACTTGAGTTTCTGTGATGTTGCTTTCATTAAAAAAAGGTCTGCACAGGTTTCTGATAAGCAAGGGAAAGTAATACAAAGTTTGTTCCTTCTGTTAATCAGCACATGGTTTTTATTACAGTTGTTCCTTTACAGAAGTTGCTGATTAAAGTGTGAAAAAGTAGGGTGTCACAAAAGCAAAACACTAGAGGTTGAACTGGTATGTTCTTCACTTTTCTACAGTTGAGACTGAAATAAATGCAGAATGTCTGGTGTAACTGAAGACAGCTAGAATAAGTATATGCCTTGAGTTCAAAATGTCTTTTTCTGAAAGTGCAACTTTTTTCTTTCTGCAGCATCACAGACAGAAGTGGTAAGATACTTTCCTTAATATGTTTAATATTTCAATTTTTCTGTTAAGCTGGAGCATACTTTGAGGCTTCAGTGGCTTCTTAACAACTGTCAGACCTTTAAAACAATCTTTTCTATTGCATGCAATTCTGAAGGATTTAACTTTGTCTAAATTTGTCTTCTTTTATTTGTCTTCTGGCAGTTACTGTGCACTCATTGAAGTAAATTTTAACTTTCTGGCTTGCAGATTGTGGTTCAGTTTACAAACGAACCAGCTCATGTTGTTAATACTAACTTGCTTGTGACTGCTAGAAAGTAACTTTTTCTCCAGTTTGTGCAGGCTTTTATCTGCTGTAACTTATTTGGCTTTCAGCTTCCTTTTTAAATTGGAAGTCTTCAGAAGAAATGTTGCAATTGACACCTCCCTCTAACTTTTTTTCTTGAGATAAAAAAGAGGGAATTTGCACTAGATGTTCTGCTCTCTTTCATAGTTCTTTTTTTTTGTTTTTTTGGTTTTTAAGAACAGGATAGAGGAGGAAAGTGTACAGAAAACGTGGTGGGTGTATGTAAAGACTTCTTACAGTTAAAAGGCTTTTATGTTTTAAAGTTACACCTTGAGTTCTCAGATCTATTTCAGGTTTCCTTCATGACTTGTAGATTAGCAGCATAGTCACTGTGTGTCTTTCAGGTGTACTTCTTACCCAGTATGAAAATGAGTTAAAGCTGAACTTATTGCTATTTATAAAGTCTCTGTCCAGTATATTCTAAGTTAAAGATTGCCATATTTAATGTAAGCTGAGACTTTTTAATTCTTAATCTGGCATAAACGGTAAGGAGAACAGTGAAAAGCTTCACCTGTAAGTTAATGCTCATATATAAATCAAGAAAAGGGGAGTCTGAAAATGATTTATGTGTTTGAAAAATACTGCATGGTATATTTTCACTGACACTGATGTGACTTTCTTTCCAATGGAACACGCTTCAACTAGAATACACAGCAGCAACCTCTGCCACCAAAGATCAAGTGAGTTAACTTCATCTTTACTGTGAGAATTTAAATAATTGACATATAACGGTTTTTTGACTTGGGAATTGGAGAAGCAAGATAATGACTAGAAAAATTATTTTGGGGTAACTTTAAAAATGTGGCAGTTTAAGTGAAGTGTTTCTTGGTGTCTTTGCTTCTGTTCAGCCTGAGTGGTACTTTTAGGAGGTTATGTCCCACTAGGAGAGTGGGGAATGGAGTAAGCATCCCCATCTGTTTCTGATTCTCATGCTGAACTTAATTCAAAGACTGCCCCATTGTGGGTATATAGGTAATGTGTTCCAGATACTTTTAAGATCCTGAACTAGAAGGTGCTATTTAATTTATAGAAGGCAAATAATATTATGAATTTTGATATGCTTCTTGATTTAAAAGTTTCTTTGCTCTTTAACTATATTGTGTCAATTCTGTAACTGCTTTTTTGGAGGAAGGGGAATAAATCTAATTTTGTAAGTCTTCTCTACCCCATTAAACTACACAATGTACTGTTCCAGCTTTTGGTATTTTGTTTATCTCTTGGCAGTCAGTTTTTGCTCTCTTTATTTTAGATATGACTGGTACCAAACAGAATCTCAAGTAATTGTGACTATAATGATCAAGAATGCGCAGAAGGATGACGTTAGCGTGCAGTTCTCAGAGAAAGAGGTGATTTGTATTGGTTATTGATATGCGTCCTCTGATTTCCTGAGATGTGGTGATTAAAACAGAGACCATTACCTGCTGCAATAGCATGAAAAGAATGGTACAGGTGGTCTTCTGTCTGAGCTTTCTATGTATGTTTTTTCTGTATGTATAGTTATGCTGTGTATGAGTGTATGCCCAGTCAAGTGAACTGAGTTCTGCTGCCACAGCAATGTCCGTAGGATTTATATACAGGTAGTAGTGTGGTGTGTATGCTGCAAAGGGAACATCTGGTTTTCAGCTACCTGTGAGATTGGTGGGGGAAGAAGTGATCTGGACTTAAAATGTTTGAGTATGCATGCGTCTGGAGTAGGAATTGCCAGAGACAAGGTGTTCTAAAAATAGGTATGAATGAGTAATACCATTCTTTAGGACAATTACAGAACAAGCATGGAAGTTAGTGAGTGGGGTTTTCTTGCTTTTAGCATCACTAAAACTGTTCAACTGCAGCAAAGTATATCCAGGAAGGGCAGTAATCTCTATTGTAATACCATATGGAGTACCAATGATTTTTATGTTGAATTTAACTGAGAATATTGAAGAGTTAGGTTATTTCTCTCGACTACGTTGATACTTTACAAACTACCAGAAGTACTTTGTTGATACTAAGTACTTGGTTGTTGATATTTGCTTTGGACTGTTAAAATTGTGAGCACTTGCCGTGTAGTTTGTGTGTATTAGAAGGGAAGTGGCAAGTTGTTTTCTTGTGCCATTATTAATGTGTTGATACTTCATTTGCCATATAATCCTTTCCCCCCAAAATGCAAATCAAGCTGACAAGATAATAGGCTTTTTGAGTACTTGCTGGCTAGGAATTGAAATCTCCTGTTCATTTTCTAGTATACTTTAGAATCACCTTGTTCAATAATGCAGTAATGTAATGGTGTTTCTGAAATTCTGACACCTGATGCTTTAAGTGCTCTAGTGAAGGGTCATTAATTTAATCACTTGGTGCCAAATGACAGTCCTTTACTTGAAAATGTAAAACTGCTCAAAGATGACCAGAGATGTGTTTTCAACTGTTAACAGATGAATGCCTCAGTGAGACTTCCATCAGGTGAAGACTACAACTTAAAGCTTGTTCTTCTTCATTCTATAGTGCCAGAGCAAAGTACATTTAAAGTGCTTTCAACGAAGGTAAGCTTCTTAAAATGTAAATTATTTCTTTGACTGTTCCTCATGTCGAAAACGTTTCAACTCTATTGTTTTGTCTCTCTGCAACAGTCATAATATCTTGTTTTTCATATAGAATTTTTTTCTTTTTCTTCAAGGTGCCTTTCAGCCAGTGGAAGGTGTTCTAAACTTCTGCAAATAACAGAAATAGTAATATGAAGTGCAAATGGCAGTTATGTTGAGGATGCTTTTACTTGTTGCTGTAGAAGGAAGACTGTGGTCTTCACTCTTAAAATTCAGGTATTAGGAATGTATGAACACTTTTCTAATAAACTTTTAGGAGCCAGCATTGCTTTGTGAAGTGTTGTTATCTTTGTGTGCCCAACAAGTAAAAGTCAGACTTCGAAGATTTCAGTGTTGAAATAATTCTTTACCTGTTGATGACTTCTTGCTGGTAAAGGTTAGCCACGCAGTTAACTGTTCGTGGCTTTTCAAGAGAGTGTATTCCACACTGTTGTTGGAAATAGTACTTGGTTGGAGACACTCGAAAATTGCATGGCATAATGCTTCTATCATAACAGAATGCTTCTGCCTCAGTGTTTTGTATCTTTTATATCACAGGTATAGAAAAATAAGAAACTGACTGTTGTCTGGCATAGCATATATTGTTGATATAACTCATAGACAGACATAGGCTTTGTCTGTAGAGCCAAGCCTGAATCTCTGAAGCAGGCATGTGGT